>NC_051212.1:26866276-27126276 GCF_015220715.1 Pygocentrus nattereri
TTACCATGTACACTAGTAGCCAGAATCACACCCTGTGTGTTGTACAAATCCAGATGTCACTGCCGACCTCATATCAGCTGAGTTTAAAATGACTTGCACGGTCATCCATCGGTTCATTTGCTCATTAAGACTAAAGAGCAGCATGAGTGACAAACAGTCATGTACCATCAGTGTCTCATTTGTTATGTTTTCTGATGATATATGCATGTGTCTGTTTTCTCCTGGCAGACGCACTGTGCCCCTGATCCGTCCTCACTCTTGGCACCTGGCGAAGGTGTCGGAGCCACCCTCTGTGCCTGGTCCAGCAGGCAGTCCAGACGGCCCCTCGGCCATGCAGCTCCACCCCCCAACCTTCAGTGTACCGTGGCACTCGGGGGGTGAAAACAGGTGCGAATCCATATGCATGCCCTCCTCAGTCCTCACTCACAGCCCTAAAAACCCAAATACCTTTGACATTACTGTAAAATGGAGTCTTTTAACATAGATGAAGTGAGATCACTTGCTAATAGATATAGCTGATCCCACTTAATGTGTGTGAGAGAGAATGATACTGCATTTTTGGCCTGGGGAATTTTTTTGTAAAGGAACACAATCAGCAGGAAGCCAGTGATCTCAGGTCTGATGTCAACACACGCCTCGCCGGATGCCACTGCTATTTTTAGACTTTTGATTCATGCATTCTTCAAAGATTTACCAAAAGCAGAATTATGAGAATATTTACAATAAATCTACAATTAAAAAAAACACCACAGAATGTACTATAATCTGAATAAACCAATTCAAACCATTCAAACAAACCATATTCCTAGTACATTCCAGGTTTCCACAGTCTTTTTCTTTGAGAAAAAAAAACTTAATCAGGATAGGCACAATTCCCTGTTCCCTGAAGTGATTGTAAATTTGCATTCTTGCTGATTCTGGCTGTGCCATAATGCCAAGTGTGTCTGGGCCATTGCATTTTGATACTAATCTCATTGATTATCTGTAATGTGTGTAAAGGACTTTATGTAAGACTAGGTCAAAGTCGTTCTAAATTTCCATACTTCTCCAAGTTTGGCCTTCTCCAAGTCACTTACGCTGATGGAACTATTAAAATATATCTGATGTGAAAAAATGCATATGAGGATAGAGATGGTAGATACTTTCATTGGCTGGAATTCATTTTATAGTCACTTTTAGAACATTTGATTTATATTCCTATTGACTTAAAGATCTTACTGTGATCTAATATGTTTATAAGGAAAACATAAACTTACATTAAAACAAAGTTACAGCAGCATTGATTGGACCACAAATCAAACAATAATGGGACACTTTGGGTGCTGTAAATGTTGTTACATATTCTGTGCTGTCTAGTGGTGATAGGATAGGGATAAAGTTGGGAAAGATGTGTGACTTCCATAGTGGAAACCTAATTTCCTTTTTCCTGATATTGTTTCAGGTGCAGTAAGAAAAAAGCTATATCTGGAAAACAGAAACACTCCACTATATTCCATATACTGTGAATTTGACATTTCAAAAAACCCCAAAATAGTTGATTGTTGATTATTGCACTTGCTGTAGTCTCATGTCATTCTTTCTTGTTATTTATCACACCCTCTTTTCCCTTCCCTCTATCCTCTCATTGACTCCCCGTTGCTCTCTTTTTCTTTCTCTGTCTTTCTGTTCCTCTGCAGTGAGCTGTCCATGCAGTTGGGCCACCTCTCCAGGCACTACAGCACAGACCGCAGCAGCTCACTTGGGAGTATGGAAAGTCTGGAGAACCCTTCTAGTCAGGGTTACTACGAAAGCCAACTCTCCCCCATCGATCCTGCAATCTTCAACAATAAACGAGACTCTGCCTATAGCTCCTTCTCTGCCAGCTCAAACACTTCTGACTACACTGTATCTCTGCGACCTGAGGAGAACAGCTCCATGGACAGCCTTCTTCAGGGCTTAGGCCCCTCCTGCAGGTTTACAGAAGGCCATCCAAACTCTACAGCCAGTGGTCGTGGAGAACTGCATTGTGAGGAGGCAAGCCTTAAGTCTAGGTCTCTGCCTCATAGGCCAGAGGCTAAAGTACGGCCATCATCTTACAGCTATGAAGAAGAGAAGTGTGTACCTCCCCAGCCTCCCATGAGGAAGGATAGTTTCAGGGCCACCAGAGGCCGACCAGGGGTGACAGACAAACGTTGTGTATCTGCTCCTGTTGGTATTCCAAATATGACATGTTGCATGATTGAGAGCCCACCTCACATTCATGAGGGACTGAACGGGAGTGGGTGTCTGAATAATGCACAAGAAAATGGCCAGAACTTGAAAGGAAATAGCACAGAACCTTACTACACATTAAGTTCTCAAAGAGAACTATGTTTAGATAGCCAAGATGGATTACCAGAGGAGTTTAAAAAGAGCAGTCACCTCCAGCATCTAGAGAGGCATTCATCTCGGCCCAGTCCTCCACCAACAGAGAGCTCTGATACCCAACCCAACCATTTACACAACAGTCTCCCATCCAGGATGCACAGACATAGCGCCCCTGAAAAATTACTAGCCTCTCAGCTACGGATGATGGAAGTTTCCAGTGACAATAGTGAACATTCCATATCCCCTTCTAGCCAGTGGTCTCATTCTATGCATCCTAGGGTTGACTTGAGAGAAAACAGCCCAGATGTTGCAGCTCAGGGTAAATGGGAAGGCAGCAGATGCTCCACTCCTGGTTCACTGACTACATCAGAAGTAGAGGAACAAAGAGTGGAGGAAGAACCATTCAATTCATGCCAAAGCCTGTCTCCTATCCAGCATTCCTGGGTACGATCTGTCAGTGTTCCAGGAGAACCTGTAAGAAATGGATTCTCTGGGTCAGGATCCTCTATAGACGCTGAACTTCAGGAAAGAGACTTTGGGCCAATTAGTGCTGCAACCAGTATGGACACATTACTGGAAGAGGAGCAAGAAAGAGGGAGAGGAAAGGAAGATGAAGCTGATGTTTCAAAGCCTCCTCAGAAGCGCCATTTTCGCTCATCTAAGTCACGCCGTCGGAGTGAGCGATTTGCCACAAATCTTCGCAATGAGATCCAGAGGAAGAAGGCTCAGTTGCAGAAGAGCAAAGGTCCAGGTGGGGTCCTCTGTGGTGGGGATACAGTAGAGGAAGAGGATGGTGCAAACCTTGATATGGAAGAAGAATCCCGATCAGAGTCTGCAGAAATCCATCAATCCAGAGCCCAAACTCAGAGCCCAAACCACACTGGTTACCAGAATACTGCATTTGCTCCATCTCAGCCCAGAAAGACTGCTTCAGACCCAACCTTTCAGCATGATCCAGACAGATTCTGTGGAATAAATCCTGTGGAACATTCAAAAACCAGGACTGAGGACATAGACGTTTCACAGCAAATTCAGGGCATCCCATCAACTGAGGCAACAAGACCAGTTTGTGTGCCTGTGGTCGAAGAGGTGGCACCAGCAGGTAAAGCCCGTCGTTGGCGCTGGACACCAGAAAACAAACTGCAGCCAGAAATGGAGCCATCCGAGAAGAAAAGTAATGAAGGAACACTGCAGGCATCTTGGAAGCTTGGAACAACAAGAGGAAGAGTGGGTTCTTCTAGTGGGCGCTCAAGTAGAACAGAAGATTGTGACATCCCACCATTTGCAGACCGCAGGAAGTTCTTTGAGGAGACTATTCGGAACCTGAGCCAGTCTGTGACTAACCTATCAAGCCTGACAAGCCGCCGCCAGAGGCCAGAGAAACAGGGGAGGAAAGATGATCCACCTTCTCCCGATCCCCATGAGTCAGTCCCTGACCTTGGGCGCAGGAGGTTCTCTTACCAGGGTGGCGTCCATGATGGAGCTTCCATGAATTCATATGAGACAAAAAGACAGTTTGTCAGTGCACAGCAAGAGAGGGATAGAGAGAGAGAGAAGATGGTGGAGAGGGAGAGGGAGAGGGAGAGGGAAAGAGAACAAGAGAGGCTTAGGGAGCAACAGAGACTTCAAGAGCAGGAGAGGATAGAGGCCTGGAAAAAAGAGAAGAAACAGGAACGTGAGAGGGAGAAGGAGACAGAAAGAGAACAGAGTATGCAACAGATGGAGAGAAAATGGGAGACAGACAGAGATCTCACATATGCAGGTCATGACCTCAGCAATTCCATAATGCCGCCATCGTTGCCTCACAGTGCCCATCTAAAACAGCCACTCCAACCTCAGAATCTAATCTCCACTAGTTCTCATCAAGACAGTTCCCACAAGACTAGCCCTGATATTCAAAAACCATGCTCTGCCTTCAGACCTGTAAAGAGCCATCAGCATCAGTCTGACCACTACTGCCGACATCCTGAATACCAGGCCAGGAGCTGCACCCCAACAGAGGTGAGATTTTAGATTAAAGATAAATGATTTCAGGTTTGAAAGTTGAATATTTTATATGCTTTTTATATCCTGAAGATATTGTTTTGTAATACAGATGCATGTCGTTTTTTCCATTTCATATAATTCACAGTAATAGTATTACAGTGATAATACATTAGAGATAGACAGATGCAGTGTTACAAGTCCCAGGTGGGAGGTCGAACTCCAGTATTCCACATAGGGGGCAGCAGTGTTACCTACTATGCTGTACCAAGACATTATTTAGAAAGGAATAATAATTTTAAAAAAAAAATTGCATCTGCACTTTTTTTTTTTAAATATGTTGAATTCTTGATAGTAATCTTATTAAAACTTTATTCTCAATTCTCAATAGTTTTCTCAGCCAATTTAGATCTTCTCCAGCATTCTGGACACATCGAAAAATTTAATTTACAGCTTCCAGTTATCCCACTAATTATTCAAAACCTGTAATGTTGCATAGTACTAACATATTAGAATAATTTTATAAATATATCTGCAACCAGATTAGTAGTAGTAGTAGTAGTAGTAGTAGTAGTAGTCTTTTAAACAGTAATCCCAAGCTATATACTTTATATATTCTGTTTTTTTTTTTGTTTGTTTTTTTTTCCTTTTGGAAAGTGTGGTCATCCACCTTGATGGACATATTGCTTGGTTATGACACCATATTGGAATATGTGCATATGCATTTCAAGCTCACCAGATTTAGGTAGAAATCTTTGCAACGTGTAGGCTTGACAGTCTCTCCCCTGCACTTCACAGTCCAGTAATATCCTTGTATATAAGTTTGCTGTTATTTCAAAGAAGAAGTCCACAACTCTGGGTCTGGAAGAAAGTAGACTAGCTGGATTTATGAAGCCCAGCAGGCCTAAAGAAAGTTGCTGGGCTCCTTGAGCTGTTGGATCAGGGCCACTTGCTCTAGAACCTCAGCAGCCAGCCAACAATAACCTTGGACAAGACTTATGCTCTGTCTTGGTCCAGCTTATATTGTAGAGGAACATACTTTAACCAGAGGTTTAAATGTCTGTTGTGTGACTAAATATTAGAATGTACGGTCTGTTATAAATGCATAAATCTAGTATGTCATCTAGGAGGTACATACCAATTCCTTGCGAGCATATAATGTGAAGCCACTGAAGCTATTTTAAAGTGAACCAAATAAAGCCGAATTTGAAAGTTTTCGATTAGGATTAAAGTTTAGGTCACTTAGAGTTGGTTTCCCAGACAGAGATTAAGCCTTGTCCTGGACTATACGGTATTCTGAATGGAGTTTCTACACTAAAAGGAATGTGGAGTCCTGAACTAGGCTAACTCTCTGTCCAGCAAACTGACCCTTTAAGGCCGAAAAGAAGCGCAGTGAATAAACCATAATTCTTAAATGCAACAAGTGAAACAGAACAGCATTTTTATCTTGAGAATGTATGTTTGACAGAAAAATGACTTGTTCTTGTTAGAAATGCTTCCAATTAACATACATACTCCCATAAACTATAATCCCTGGGAGTTGAAGTTGCAGCTATATTCCACATTCGAGTAGTTTTCAGATATCTCAGAAGTTGTTCTGCAGGATGCTACAAAGATAGAAACTGGACATTCATTTCAACTCTACAGAATAGCCAAATCCCCCTTTAATGTTTCCAGATGTGCAGGACATACTAAAATTGTGCTTCCTGAGGATCCCATGAGGAAAAGGTTGGCTATGTCACTAAATGTAAAATATTTCATAAACTGGTCCCAGTCTTACAGGAAGACTGAATATGTATGTTATTTTATTATTCATGGCTTTCAGTTCATGACCTACATTCTGATCTCATAAACATAAAATATTATGAAGATTTTGTTTTCTCTGAAATAGAACATTCTGTAGCTCTCAAACAGACCTTCATCCAAATAATGCGTTTTCTGACTATGTATAATTTTAAGAAAAAACATTCTTACAATTTTATTTTGTGTGGTACAAACCACAAACCATTGTTTAATTGTTTAAACCAAATATTTTTCCACCATGTGTAGGCACATGACAAAAACAGATACATTATATGACCATAATTTCAAAGTTGTAGTTGCATCTGCTACTATATTTCAAAAACTTGAATTTTGTTGAATGGTAAAGTAACCGTAGCAGAAAGTTAAGTACTTCCATCATTACAACAAAGCTTCATATGTGGCTATTTTTTGTGCCTCAGGCACCAAGGAAACTATGGCATCCAAACAGTTTTCCTGTTTCAGTTCCTGTTTTGAATCACTTGGCAACTGTCTTTCACAGGCCTATCCTGTACGGGAGCTAGAGCAAACAAAACTCAACAGGAAGTTCAGCCTGACTGAGAGGTAAGATCACTTCCCCTATTTAGAGGAGTGTTTCACTGAAAAATCAAGTCTACACAGTTCTCCACCTCTTACCTCAAAGGTAGCTGATTACAGGAGACACGTCTGTGTCTGGCTACTTTATTCTTGCAGTGGAGCTACAGGCTAGGGCAGCTAAAAAGTAATGTTAGTCTATGGGGGTGATTTTACTGTTGTGATGCAACTGACATTACATTTACAAGCATGCATGTAAAGATAAAATATGTTTTAAACATAGGAGTCTTTCACAACAATCTGTGTGAATGTTTCACATAAACAATTATAACTTGAACATCCATAATACTTCTACAGCAATCAAAAAACAGCATTTTTTTTATAACTTTGAAAAATATTCACTCAAATTATTTAAAAATGTTATTTTTGCTCTAATGTGTGAATTTTACACTCGAATACTTCTCATACTTGAAACATCCTTCTTCTATGAGTTGTTCATCAGAGGTTATGGAAAATGTATATTCACCCCTGTGAAATATCTGGAAGATTCCCCAAGTTACACGTTCAACAGGAAGTTGCAGCTGAACTTCCTGAAAGTCATGGGAAGAAAATGTTTATCATTCTTTTTTCTTTATTTTCAGTGATATTGTAATATTGACTAATGAAGTCACCTTGAAAGTAGTGAATCATTATAACACTATTGGCATGGATGCTAGATGAAGAAATTTAGTGTTTGCTAAATCTATGCAAAAAACTCAGTCATATTTATTTCCATACTGTTACTCATTTAAGTCACTGTCAAAAAAAAAAAAAAAAAAGCCTTGTGAAAAATGAGTTCTTGGTCCTGAGATGGATTCACACATTTTTTCAATTGTTCAGACGAGTTTGAATTAGTTCAAACAGTTTAAATAAATAAATAAATGTATTCTGACCCAAGATGTTTACAAGAATTATGTTATGACCCATTTCAACCCAAACAAAACTGTAATAATCTCTATTTTAAACCATAATAAGCAAAAGCTATGTAAAACCATCATTTGTAGCCAGGGTGTCAAGTCCTGGTCCTGGAGATCTACTACCCTTCAACATTTAAAACATCTCCTACAGCTAATGAAGGCTTCAATGGGCATCTGAATATTAGGTGTTGGATCTGAACTTTCCAGTGTTGTAGACCTCCCGGACCAGGATTAGCCACCCGTGATGTACAGGGTATTTTCCTTTGGAAGGTGGCTGACCCAAACCCTAGCCCCTACATTTACAGTCAGAACAATAATATTCATAATATTCAATATTTTTTCTTTTAAATTGAAGTTGAAATGAATTCAATTTTTTAATAAAAAAAAACAAAATAAATAAAAATGCTGGCCCAAAAAGAGTTTTAGTTTGTAAGCAAAGCCTTATTTTAGCCACACCCCTGCATTTCAGAGCAGGAAGTGAGTCTGTGTCCTTGGCCACATGATGGGCAGTTGGATCCCCCCACTTTTGAAGTTAATGTCTGAAAATCATGGTGTAACATTAAAAAATGTCACTACCAAAGTACGCAATAGATGTAATTAAATAAAAACTCCACTGCAAGACTGAAGAAGTAAACCTCAGACACCCAACATGTTCTAGCTGATAAACTATGTTTGAGGAGAAAAGGGAAAAATTAGTGCAAAATTGATTTTCAGTGAACCATGTCTTTGATTTCACTGGTGGGAGGTCTCTCCAAGTTTAACTTTTGTAATTATTGATATGTTTTATGTCATGTTTGATTATGGTGATTGGAATGTGAATTTCAAATTGTACAGTAATTTTCTTTAATTATATGTAGACAATAGTCGCTTGAGAGGATATGTGTGGTTTCAAAAATTGCTTCATAAGCTCCAATAGCATGTATGAATCATTTTTCTTCTCTGTAGGGACTATGCTCAGAGAAGACGAGACTTCAGGCCAGCAGAGGTTGGTGTGTGTCTGGGCTTTCAGGGCCAGTGGAACAGACCACGTGTTCGTCACAGTGAGGATCAACCCTTCAAATCATCACAACTTAGAAACCGTGCCATGTCAGAAAATGACCTCCGAGTAGAGACCCTTTGCATTCAAAGCCACATATCCACTAATGCTAACGCTACCAGAATCAGAGAACTTGATGAGAACGTCACATCCCTTGATGAAGCAAAGAAGAAAAAAGGTCCTCCTCCTCCTCGTCCACCGCCCCCAAAATGGGGTCAGTTCCACAAGAGACGGGCCTCTCATCACAATCTCTTCTCCTCCCCTCCTGCCTCCTCTCCACAGACACAAATGTATTCACCTCGCCCCCCTCTTGTCCCTGATATGTCACGTCAGCGGTCCTATAGCCTTCCTCCAACGGATGGGGCAGAGAACTGTCAGCACTGCTACCAGGAATGCCAAATTGCTCCACCTAGTCCTGCCTTTAATCGCAGAGCTTTCAAACCGGTGGCCCCACCTCCAAAAGAACAAGACATGCCCATGTCTCACCATTATGAAATGAACAGAGTAGTAGACACACCACCACCCTTGACTGAGTCAGGCACAAGGTAAGGACAGCTAACAGACCACCTGTTCTGATATCAAATGTAAAGAACAGGTATTGTGTCTGACCTCACATCTATAAATTCAGATTTCTATGTATTATCTCACATACCCTCATTAAACTGTTTTTCAGATTGTCCGACCAAAGCTGGGGCCTGCCTACAAATCATTCGAGACCATCTGTGGTAAAGCCAGTCTTCCATAAGCATAGAGCAGAGTGGGATTTGACTGGTCCTCATAACTCCTCAATAACCAACAGCACTAGCAGGTCATCAGGACCTGCCCCTTCTTTGGAGAATGGCTCTTATCCTGGGGCTGTTCCTCCTGAGTCCTACTTCACAATGAACGACTACCAGCAGCACTTACACAATAAGACACAAATGGCCTTCCCTGGCACAACCGTGAAGAACCCAGAACATTCTACCCAAACTCCACCTCCAAGCCAGGATTATGCCTTGCCTTTGGAGACAGACATAGATGAGTTCCACAAGATTGAGAGCACAGTAGTGGAGCAGCAGAGCCAAGAGGAAGGAGGGATGGAGATGCAGTGCTTTGCCCAACCAGTGACGGTGCTGGAAACCGACATAGACACTCTTACTGACGAGGAGGCTCCTTTGGCAGGGATGAGGAGAGTGCAGAGGGCATCTGTTGTGGACTCATTGTTGGAAAAGGATTGTGGCAGAGCCAGGAAGGAGCTGATGGGAGAGCTCTTCCCTCATTGCACAGAAGCAGGGAGTGGAGGAGAGGGCTGGAGAGGAGGTTACCCAGTTAGTGGAGACACTCTAGAGAGGTAGGTCAACTATTTTTCTATACTTATTCTGTTTCCAAGACTTGATGCTGTATTAGAACTAATTTACATGATATCCCAGGTATTTCTAACTGCTTAACTACTTAATCCATGCATACTTTTTGTCCTAGGTCCTCTAGACAGGCCTCATCAGCATCACAAGGCTCAGCCTCCACCACCTACAGTGCAACCAACAACAAAACTCAGCACCTTTATAAGATGAGGGACTTCTCAGACATGAAGGAGGAGGATGAAGAGCTTAATTACAAGGTTTGGCCTAATTAGATTTCTAGTCAGTGGTGTAGTCTTGTACATTGCGCATAAGTGACTATACTCAAATCTAGTGGTTTTCTTAGGAGTTAGTATACAGGGTGAGTCAAAAGTTGTATTTTTTATGCTGTCACAAGCCTCCATGATGTGGTGCTGAAGGTGGTGTTTGTTACAGATTTTCTCAGCATACACAAATTGTTTGAGATGACCCCAGAGATAAAAGTCCATAATGAAATAAAAAATAAAATAAAGTGGTGGCCTGTGACTTTTGACTCACCCTGTATATCTGCCCCAAGTATTAGCTTATCGGTGTTTTCGGTAAGGGTCTTCCACTGATTTTTGAAAGATTTGAAATTTATGTTACATATTTCTGTATGTTGGTGGGCTCTGTGTGCAGAGGCAGTTAATGGAGAGCCTGCGTAAGAAGCTAGGTGTGTTACGGGAAGCCCAGAGAGGCCTGCAGGAGGACATCAGGGCCAACGCTCAGCTGGGAGAAGAGGTGGAAAGTCTAGTGCTGGCTGTTTGCAAGCCTAACGAGGTGGACAAGTTCCGCATGTTCATTGGCGACTTAGACAAGGTGACCAGTTTGCTGCTGTCTCTTTCTGGCCGGCTGCTGAGAGTGGAGAGTGCCCTGGACTGCCTGGATCCAGAGTCAGGCCACACTGAGAGGGTGAGGAAAGGGGTGGCACTGTGGGAGACAAGAATACTATACTATTTGATGTGTTTCTGTTATATATCATCATCTTGTTTGTGGGTTGAAATTTGGGATTATAATTTTCTGGTGTCTAGTGCCACTTTCCTCTAGTCTCTTCCAGTTTCTTTCTGTTGTCAGTCAACCACTTAATTTCCACTGATCTGTCTGAACATTCGACTCAATCACTAGATACAGGCAGATCAGCACTTCTGTACTGATACAAAATAATGGGCCTCATTCACCAACTGTTCTTAAGACCCTTTTTCAAGACTGACATTCACCAATGTTTTCTTATTTGGGATTTGTCTATTGTAAGAACAGAATCTACACACACTCAAGAGCACAACTGTGTGAACAATTCTATGATTTAAGGACACGTTATGAATCTGATGTAGACGTTTTCTGAGGACCTTTCTCAAGAACGAATTTAAGAGAAAACTTAGGAGGATATTGGTGAATGAGGCCAGTTGATATCAGGTGCTTTCTTTACCCAGTACTGTATGTGTTTAAATGAAATTTATTGTGTATTTGATGCTGGAAAAAAGAAAAACTAGGAACGTAAATACATGGGTGTTACCCAGGAATATAGTGACTGACCTACTATTAAGTTATGTTAACCCTTTATTATTAGGTTATTTTTAACCTTTAATTCCTTAAAATACTCATTATTTCTCAAGAAGCTTACAGGCTTAAATTCTACAGTTAGGAGTAATGCAAATACTTCTAAACGATTTTAAGGGGGAAAGCTGTAAAAAGACAGATATAGATATTTTTATTCATTCTATATTTACTTTTTTTCCTCTTTTTATGTGAGGTAGAAGACTTTCAAATGTATAGGTATTATTATCAGGATACTAGCACTGGCATTGCTGGATATGGATTGAAAAATGAGAAAACAAAACAAAACAAAACAAAAACACAGTGGCATCACCTGTCCTTGTTTACCATATACTAACAATCCCACAGTTTCTGTATCGCTTATTTTTGGTTTCTCTGTGGTCCTCTAGCTCCCCCTGCTGGAGAAGAAGAAGCAGCTCCTGGCACAGCTAGCTGAGGCTCAGGAGTTGAAGGAACATGTGGATCGTCGAGAGCAGGCCGTGGGCAGGGTGCTGGGCCGCTGCCTGACCCCTGAACAGCTGCGTGACTACAGCCATTTTGTGAAGATGAAGGCGGCGCTGCTGGTGGAACAGCGGCAGCTGGATGACAAGATCCGACTGGGAGAGGAGCACCTCCGTGGCCTGAGGGAGAGCCTGGGCCTGGGAGTAGGAATTGGCCTTGGATAAGGGCATTAGAGGAACTGGAAGAGAAAGAGGGGAGGATGTGTGCGCATGCAGGCACGAGTGGCTGAGCATGATCCAGCATGAGTGAACCTGCCTAGTGAACACATAAAAGTATCTGAGAAAGAGCACTGTGTTGGGCAGTGGACAATGCATTGGATGTTGTAAAGAGCCTGCAATGCCTAGATTTGATACTCAAATACTACAGAAACTCTTCGGTTGTTAGTTTAATGCTTTGTGCCTACATTTACCCACTCAGCAAGATTTTCACTGCAGCACTACTTGAAATCGTGTATTGAGAATTCACACTAGGCTAACCTCAAAACACTACATCTAAGCCACATTACAGCTGTTTGTGTGCCTCTCATCCATCTCAAAAGAGGGATTCTCCATGCACTGCTATTTATTTATTTATATCTCAGCGAAAATGAAGTAAGAATTCTGCGTGCTGTATTGGTTTCTCTTTACAAGGTGACTGGGGTGGTGTGTGGGCTCCATCACTCAAAAAAAAGCAGACACCTCTCCTATCAGCAAACTCAGCACTAATACATAATCTTGTGTCATTGCAGAATAGACATGCTACTTAGAGTTGGAGTTAAAGGTCTTTGATTGAGGAAGAATTGTATGTCAGGGATAGTGTTGCAGAATTACAGAATCTTAATACGGTCTTGGGGACATTTATATATTACCTTGTATGTAAGTATTTATCTGGCAAGGTATTTTGTCTATTGCAGAGCATAACGCAAAAACATACTTTTAGCTTTACATCATAAAGTGCTTTACTGTATTTTCCATAACTCATTTCAGGATTTTTTGCTGTTGCCAAAGATTTATTCAATGAACATAAAAACAAGAATATGGTGCTTATTCTTTTGATCACAAAAGCCTCTGTGTTTTGGTCATCTTAACTATCACGTGTAGTTAATTGAGTATTGGGGTCTCCTGCTTTCTGTTGTGTAACATTCTACACCACTTTTGGGCAAACTGCTTCTTAATATCCTTCCTCTTGTGGAGAAAGACTGGAGATTTCCTCAGAGGAAAGGGGAATGCTGCTTTATTGAACATTTAATTCCTTGAAAACCTTTGAAATGTTAAAGCAATTTATTGCTATTTCTGTTTTCTTTTTCTTTTTTGAGATTGAGTTCAGGATTTTCTTTGAAGGGCTTTCACGACTTCTTTCTCACTGTGCCAAAAGACTGAATGTGTAGTTATTACAGCAAGAAACTGTCAAATATGCCCTGGAATACTACGTCCCTGTATATACAGCCTACTTTGTACTCATTTTGTTGTATTATACCTTCGTAAATAACTCCAGACTGAAAAAGTGAGAAAATATTTGGTTGAGTAATAAATTCATGGTTTTCCCCACTTTTTTGCTATATTAAAAAGTCAAGTGTGGAATATGTACAATTGATAAAATATTAATATTTTAAGCTCTGTGTGTCTTGCTTGATTTATTATAAACCAAATACATTACTGTGCAAAAGTCAGAGACCCCCTTTATTTATTGCAGTTCCAGTTGGCCATCAAGTACAAGCTTTCAGAATTAGAAAAAAAGGCTTTTGTTTAACAGAAAAACACAGAAGCCTCAAAATCTCCATGTAATTGATTTTTTTTTTTTCATTGTTTGTGTCAATTTTTATGTCTTTATTACAGCTTCCATTATTTTCAGGAGACCTGCTTTCAGTTTTTCTAAGAAATCTGCAGGGATATTTTTCCATACCTACAGAGTTCAGTCTTGGATGTATTTTTGGCTTCTCACAATCCAACTAATCCCAATTAGAAATTTAGACTCAGAGTCTAATAGGATGTGTAAGTTTTCTTCTCATAGTTTAAGGATGGACAGAAACAGGTGGATTTTTTCAGATCTGAAGTAAGAGTGGATCTTGATTTTCTCCTCTCGCTCAAAGATGAAAGCTTTAAGTGCTGTTTATCTGATGGTGACAGTTTTGGTGAGATACCAGATCTTGCACAGTTGTTAAGAAGTTCTCTCTATAACTTTTTTTTGAACTCCAGTTTTTGAAACCTTGTTTTTTACTTGAACCTTAAACTTTTCCTTCCATATGCATGTGAATGGAAAGATATTTGTCCTTGGGTGGTGGGGGAGGCTTCTGTGTAACTCTTACTTGTTTCCTACTTTTTTAGACCAAAAAAAAAATGGGAACAAAACAAAAAAAATAACATATATAGCTGCTTTGATTAGTCCCTGACCTTCACGCAGTACTGTGTTCACGTTTCACAAGAAATATCTGTACAAATACAAGTTGTAGAACTCAGTAATACAGGTTATGCCAAGCTATAGATATCTTAATTTCATTCTGTACTCCAGGATGGCTAAATTACCTATCTAACCTGTATAAACAAAATCTTAAAAGGTACTATTATGTTTTAAAGGACATTTCCTTTTATTCTAGAAACTGAAATGTCTAGGTTAACTTTGCTACAAATGCATACGAGACATAAGGTGAAAATCCCTTTAATAAAACTCATGAAATTCAGTGTAACAAAGGAAAAACACTAACTAAAAGCAAGTTGATAACATTTACAACCACAAAGAAAACAAAAACTGTACAACCCTAATGCTGGATTCACTGCTCATTTTCCTTTACTCAATTTTTTTGTTTAATTCATTAAGTTTTTTTTTTAATAAGGGGAAATTTTTGTGACAAAAACGGTTCACTGTATGTGTTTGCAATACCGCGGAGTAACCATCGCACACGGATGTATGAATAATCTTGGCTGGTTCTTGGGCGTGTTCTCCTTCACCACTGTGCCAGAATGAGGACTGTTATTTGTACAGGATGTCGTAGTGGCCTGGTCGATAGAGGAGGAAGATACGTGGTTCGCTGCCCTCTGGAAAGACGTGGTGGTTAACCGTGCCTCCTTCACCTCGGTCCATGTACTCAACTAGTATGGACACATTTAACGCCTGTGCTAAGGCAATGATGTGGATGTGGTCACTCTCTTTGGACATTGGCTCCACCTCCTACACAGCAGAACACAGACATTTAGGCATTAGTCTTTCAGCTACTTTTAACACTCAGCTTTCCCCTTATGCTTTGTATAAATTCTCAAATGTTTTATTTCTAGGCTTCTGCTGAGTTTTTCCTCAAGTCCTTAAAGAGATCAATTCATCCTTACCAAATACAGACATTTTCCCCCTTACCCCATAAGTCTTGTTTGGTGTCCAAAATTTGCCTGTTTATACTGCTTTTACACAAGAAGCAACAGGGCAGGCCTAAACTGCTCCATGATGCTTCCCATTTCACATCATATGTGATTCATAACAAACTGAACAGCACTTTGTCTACCTTTGTCCTTTCCAGTAATGTAATGAATAAGTTACTATAACAAGTAATGGAGGCGTATAAGGTATAAACATCAATAGCACAGTGCAAACTGCTGGTCTCAAAAGGTGTCAGTTGTTAACTAATCTCAAGCAGATTTGTTCAATTTCTGACACAATATGACAGTTACCTACAAAAAATTCAGAAAACAGGGACAATATTGTACATTTTTTTGGCCAATCACATTAAATCCTCAAAACTCTCTTCTTACCTGCTGGCAGAATTCTTTTACAGATCGTCCTCCCTCTATGAAGTGTTGAAAAAAGGTGTGCTCTCTCTGCAGGTAGCCTGAAGTGAGCAGCCTCAGATATACGACCACATAATCAGACACACTCTGGTCATTAAAAGAGCTCAGCAGCTCCCCGAGGGCTGGCTGCTTTTCACACAGCTCAATCAGGTCCATGAACTACCGAAGAAAGAGCACAACAATACGCAAGAACAGTACTGACAATTAATAAACACATTTACAGAATTAAAAATGTTTCTTTAAACACAACAGCAGAAGCTCATCTTATTCTTCCAACTCACTGTGTTGTGAAAGTCTTCAATAGTGAACTCGGTGAAGCCCTGGTTCACAAGGTCCAGTTTACTTTTTGCTGCCACTGCTTTAAACCTACACCCAAGGGGAAATTAGCAACACACTTCAATCAATCAACTTCACTAATATGGCAAGTGACCAAACTACCTAACTCGGTTATATTGTCAGCCAGGTGCTGAATAATATTTGAAAGATCACTTAAACTGAACTCCATCTTCTTAGGTCATGCCCCTGGTCATCTTAAGCACCTTCTTCATACAATTTAAAAGGCAAACATCATATTGAAAATTAATAAAAAATAACCATTAATATCATGTTTCACCTCCCCCTCCAACAACCCCCAACTATCATCAAACAAAAAACATTCTGCTACCTCAGAGACCCTCCCTTACACCACATTTTCACTCTGAAATCCATCACAGGACAGAAGGACGTGCAGAATGATTCACAAGGACTTTAAGTATAAAATATACCTGATCGTAAACAGCAATTTGCTAATACTCTGGGTACATTTTAGAACACTCAGCTTCATATTCAAAGTATTTTCCCTGGTATAAAGACTAGATTGTCAAGTCATTGTTTATGCACAATTGTCTTCTCCAAACTATTTTTATAAGCACATAATGAAACTCTTTTGGGCAAAAGTGGTTTAAACAGCTGAACGGTCTGAGTGCTGATGAATGCTGACATCACAACAAGAAAATAACATGCAGTGTGTGGTAGTGTATCATTATTCCCAGGGCAGTTCTGTCCACAAACATTAACGTGAAATATTGTTTTGCTTGTAATAAATCTGGCTAGTGTTTGTATGTTAAGCTCTTTTGTAAGACATTTTGAAAAGCTAGGAGTCCCCAGACGTTCTACAGAGAGTGCACATTTCCTGCTATTGACCAGTCCAGTTCACATCATCAGCCAGAAAGATGGCACCAAAAGTGACGAGACACTGTATTAAACCACCATACAAAACCCAGGCTTTACTTTTGTAGCTCTTTGCTGTCGTCCAGTAGTGACTCCAAATGTGAGAAGCCGAAGGCTCTGTAGAAACAGTTTCCATCAGGTCGCGTCTTCCGAATGTACGAATATTTTTTGTGAAGGTCCTGCAGAAAGTGGACATCAGTTAAACAAAAGTAATGATTATGTTAATACTTATCTTTAAGTGGCTAATAAAATTTCGATAAACTAAAGTAATGCAATGAAATACATTTGAAACATTTTTTAAAAAGGCATAAAATGTTCAAAAGATCTTAACCTTAATCTTGAGTTGATAGATGGTGTCTTCTTCTGCATACTCTTTCTGTAGCACAGACAGATCCTGTCTGTCTGACACTAAAGGGTTGCTGGTGGCTATCTGTTCAAACAAAGACAGCAAACATACGATTCTATACAACAGCATACCTACTCATAATTAACAAAAGGGGAAAAGGGGAAATATTAGCATCAATTTACACATTTAGCATACAAGATTCACTAAACCGTTGTGTGGCAGTAGACCCACCGACACCATCGTAACTCAAAGAGCTACATTTTCTTGTGGCTAAAACTGAGAATTTAACATAATAACATAATCCACAAATCTTCACCTGTGGTATATGTAAAACAAAAAAACAAAACTGAATACTGAACCATCATAACTTACTTCCTGCTGAATTCGGTCTTGCTGTGCCATGATGGCTTCGTCGTAGGCAAGGCAATTCACGCCTACAAAAAAATAAAAATAAAGATTAGACATCTCAGTGAACATTGTAATGATCATAATCTGAGTCACTTTCTAACATGGTGAAAAGCTTGAAGTCAACCTGAAATCCAAATTCATCATTTTTACCTCATTAATTCATGTACCTGATTATAGTAAGCAAGTTTTTCTGTTATCTTCTATCAGATGTTGAGACTTCTGCACGACCAGGCAGAGGAAATATAATCTAAAACAATAATAGCACATTTAATCACCCTCACCTACACCTACCATCAAGCGAAAACACTAACATCAGGGGTGTCAACTGGCGGACTGCAGTCCAGATGCGGACTTAGCAAACAATTTCAGCGGAGGGAAGCGAGCATTTCTGTAGTAAAAAAAATCTGTAGTAAAGCCAAAAAAATGCATTTCCTATTTTATATATATATATATATATATATATATGGCTTCTGTTGCAGTCCTGTGCTGCAGTTTATCCAATCTCATGAATTTATGTAAGTTACTACGGCCAAAGGCAGCACATTAGAGAAGACTACAGAGCCAATAATTTCACATATTTGCATGGAATTTAAATTGTATTTACTATTTCTGGTCTGAGAGGTAAAGCCACAATATGGCTTATTAAAATAAAATAAAAAAAATCAATCAATCAATCCATTCAGACAAACCCAGACCTGACCATGAAAGGTCCACAAGAGTGACTGCTCATTCCTGACCCCACAAGCACACAAAACAGTCATTAAAAATAGCCTTTATTATTGCTTATTTTGATTGTATTTATTTTACTCCCCTTAAAAAAAACTGCCAACTGTCATTATTATCAAAGTATGTTAAAAATAACCATCTGTGAAAATATATTTTATGTGTGCTTTATTTTATTTATTTATTTTTATTTATTGTAGTCACCACTCACTTTTCCACTCATTTATCCAGGTTTTTCTTAGTAAGAGATCTGATGCAACTGGACCATTGCAATTTTCAGATAAATACCCTTCATAGACCCTCCATAACACCATATTTCCCTTGGAAACATGTCACACTTAAACAAGAAAATGAGTTATGATTTTTAATTCACATGGACAGCCAATAAATGAGCTGCCTTCTCAAAATGAAGAGTTTAAAGGAAAGACTCAGCATTCTTGATATTACTCAAACTGCACCAATGCACACGCTACATGTCCAAAGCTTTGTCGACACTTGTTGAAATGTGTAGAAATTTCTTATCCAATGTCTCTTCTGAAATCAACAGGGAGCTTTACAGGGTAATCATAGATAACCCAGAGAAGGAACATCCGTTACTCCACAGTCCAGTGGAGGGGCTTTATATTCCTCCAACATCGTCCCAAAAGAAAGTGGTTTTCCCAGACTGACCACTATTTTGCCATTTTCAACATTACATACAAAAGCTCAGGAGACACACACAGGATCACAGCTGGTTTTCGATAGTAAATAAAATGGGCACATCTGGGCTGCAGACATCACAACCAGGTGACTCCCATCACCGCCAGAAATCCAAGTCAACCAGTCTAAATTATTTGTTTACATTAAGCATCATTTATAAAATGGTCAACTTTCCCTTTAAGTCTTGAAAACGTACAGCACTGATCAGGTTCGCGCCACATACGGTCCATTTTCTTTGTCATTTCGTCCTCTGTTCTTATCTAAAACGGCTCTAAAGAAATGCCAAGGTGTCTTTAACCACAATACTCGGGGGAAGCTCCGGCTATTAACGTAGCTATAACACCAGTTTACTCGAGTCAGCAAAGAGGACGCCTAGAAAACCACACACAAGCTCGTCCGCTGTTCAAAATAAGGTTTATAAATGAAAAAGGTGAACTAGATGTCATCGGCCTCCCGGCTGGGATTTACAGCCACAGAGCGCATCGCTGCGCTGCCCGTGTTCCCGAGGCAGCAGAGCAGCCGCTGCTTTATTTACACGGAGGTTTCTGGGGCGCCCGACAGCCAAAACGAGCTGGGCCTGAGCGAAAAACAGCCGAGAGCATCACTGACTGGCATCCTCAAACCTTCCCTACATCTCGGCGTCTTTATCTGCTTTCTCTGCGTGCGGGCTGAGGCGCTGTGGCCTGCCTCCTGCCTCCTGCCTCTCCTCCTTTCTTCCTCCTGATGTTGCAGCTCGGCCCAGACAGACACAGAGGCAGGGTTTTTTTTCTGACGCAAAATCTCGAAGTAGAAAAGAAACAGAGCTGGAAACACGGGGCCGGAGGCAAGGGGAAGCGTTTGGGGTTAACAGACAGCGCGGCGCTCACTCACCCTCCATCTCTCCCTGGGATGGCTCCTGCTGCTCGTCCGCCATCTTGGACTGGGGTTGTGTTTCCCCTCCCTCGTGAACCTTTCAGCACTGCCGGGTCAGCGCCGCACTGCAGCGCTGCTCACCGCAGTCCGGGGGTCCTGCCGCGTCCTGTGCTGCCCTGCCCTGCCCTGTCCTCCTAAACTAGCTCGGTTTTCAGGACTTTTAAAAATGCTGAGGATAATCAGGCCGTGTTTGTCTCTGAGGAGTTTTGGGAAGGAGGCAGGCCGGCGCTGGCATCGCGCTAGCTCCACAAGTTAGTTGAGAATCTCGTTTCCTCGTTAACACGTGGTAGGTTAGTAATGTTACCTGGAGAACACCAGCTGCTTCGTACGGAGCCCTTACGGTGACATGGCGATTACTTTTCATAAGACGTTGCCACGAATTAATAAGAATATAGTGAGGTCACAAATTAATGTTGTCGTGCCCTCAGTATTCATCTGCCACGCCAGTCCAGCCCTGATTCCTCACTTCTTGACCTTGGCTGGAAGATTGCTGGTCTGTTTGGGAGCACGAGTCGCCTTAAGAACTGGTGTTGTTTTATTCAACATGTAATACAGCATTGATTCAAACGCTGTAGATGCCATTTCAAGATGCTTCATTCAGTATAGACCGTCTTTGGGAACACAAACTCATTAAGTAATAGATACTGTGTTTATAGTTCTTTCTAAATGTTATCTTTTCAACGGGAAATGTTCGAGAATAAAATTCCAGCTTTAGACGACTCTTTAAGCACTGAGAATGCTGTGAACCGCTGGAAATGAAGTTAGAGTAAATTACCGTCCAGAATGGCTCATGCTTAAAACAACTCTAGAACATTAATATATATTGTGTATCCACAGATGACCTCATTGAAAACATGGACAAGAAAGCCACCTGGGACAGATTTTACACAGAGAATAGCAAGGGAACATTCAAGAATTTTGAGTGGTTCTTTGGCTTCCATGCAATCAAAGACTGCATCCTGCCTCTGCTGCAGACTGCATCCACTACTGATGCACCATTATATGTTCTGGATATTGGTTGTGGGACCTCAGCATTGGGACCCTGTATCTATAGATACTCAGAATGTGCTGTGAAGGTCACGTGTGCTGATATCTCCCCAGTGGCAGTGCAACTGATGCAGGAACATGCAGAAAACATGCCAGTACAACCCTGCAACCCATCCTCCACCCTGGTGTTCCAAGAATTGGACTGCACAGAACTAGAAAGACACTTTGGGCCAAAGAGCCTGGCTTTAATAGTGGACAAGGGGACGACAGATGCATTGGTGAGATCTAAGAAAGGGCAAGAGAAGGCTGGTCAGATCATAAGGCAATGTCTGAAGCTGCTGAGACCCTCGGGGAACCTGCTGCAGTTCTCAGATGAAGATCCTGATGCCAGGCTGCTTTGGTTGGAGAAAGAGAGTCGAGGCTCAGAGGTGGCAGCTGAAGTAGGAGTACATGAAATTGGAGAGATTAGAGGGGTCACGTACTTCTGTTATCAGATATCCCCTTGTATACCCCAACTTTGACACTGAATATTCCTGTATGTCACTTCAACTACCAAAGTTTGTTGTCTTATCATTTTGGTTTCTTTCATTAAACGTCTTTGCACATTATATAACTGTTGAAGTGTCAATATTTTGAGGCCATTGCTTAAACATTTGAAGATGGATTACAGGTTGACTGCCATAGTTGTACAGATAAGACTTTATTGTAACTTGCATAAGTGCCATGATTAAAATGCACGACAACAAGAAAAAAAAAGCAATGAGGCCAAAGCCAAGCTAACCCCTATACAATATTGTAGCAGGCACCAAAAGAGCCATTACTGTGTTCACAGGGGCAGGACATTGTATGAGAGTGGCATGGCATCTGAAAAAAAATGAATGTAACATCAACAAATTGTAGACAATGCAAATGAACTATGGTGTCCACCTAAAATAACACCAATAAAAGCCTGGTTTGATTAAGAACTATTGTCCAAACAAGAAAATACGAAACATGAAAAACACTTAAAAAGGTAAATAAGGCACATTTTGGGATAACACATTGCCACACATTAGAAGAAAAAAAAAATCTTTACAGTCCTCGAGAGTTTACTTCAAACAAAGGATGTACACACACTGTTGCATCTTGTGAACATTTATAACTAGTAAAATCCTGAGGGTTTTTGTAGGAGACATCAAACCCACCATGTTTCACCCCTAGAGAAATCAGATGCCCATTTTTAGTATCTGCAGGGACGGTTTGGTTTCCGGCGAGCATACGGGTTGTAGTGACGCTTTGTGTGCTTCTGCTTCATCACAAGGTTGTTTGCTGAACAGGAGGGGGCAGCAGAAACAGGTTTCACACTAGATGAAGGTAAGGTACTGTAGTTGCCACCTTGAAGCCAAAAAAGACAAAACGTATGTTAATAAGAATGTAACATTACTATAAACATCCTTAAAGTCAGTTAAAATATAATACAAACTTTGTGGCAGTAGATGCTATAAATCTGCCACTTACCACTGTGAGCTGTGTTGTTTTGCTCAACGTTTCCAAAGCTGAAGTACCCAGCATCAAACTGCGAGAGTGAAGCTATTCCATCTTCATAGAAATCAGGCCCATAGCCATCATACTGCTGTCCTTGTGGCCAGATTGGCCCTGAGAAAATACATTGAAGAAGTTCTTTGTAAACACTTATGAAGCCCCTTTATTCATTTTCATAAAGCGTGGCCCCAAATTTAAAACTTGAGGCCACGAGTTAAGTTTCCTGCTCCCACAAATGAATATATTGTGGCTGAGCTTGTGGCCTTGATTTGTTAAATTGTGGCTATACATTATGAGGAAAAAAACAAACAAAAAACCACCATGTCACCTTAAGGCACATGTGTCAAGCTCCATTCCTTGTTGGCAAAAACACTGCAGACTTCAGCATAGTGCCTCATTTAACAAACCCAATTCAGCTCATCATCTTAATTAACAAGACCTTCACAAACTAAATTCAAGTGTTAGAAGAGGGTTAGTGCTAATCTCCACAGCACTTTGGCCCAGAAGGTCCCCAGTTTGCCATGCCTGCCTTGGGGGCTCCATAAATATTAGTTTAAGTAAAATCTGCATCGTTCACAAACTGACGCTTATTGAGATTTTGACTTAATTCTTTGTAAAATTTGGCTTACAATTTTTATATAGAATTCATTTAACATTTTTACAACATTACTGATCATATTTAGTTGATAGCAACCTGTGTAGCTGAAGGCACTGGATGCCACGTAAAGGTTGCTATTCCCCCTGTCGTCATATGGCCCTGCTAAAAAATAAAATAATAAAAAAATAATAATAAAATAAAATAGAGGGCAAACATTATTCAAGAATCACCTCTGACAAACTCCTTGCACCAGCAAAATATGAGGAGCCTTGCTTTATTTAAAAAAAAAAAAAAAAAATCCCACTGTAACACATGGAGAATCTGCAACCACTCAACTTTTTCAGAGGTCTCACTGGTACTTTGTAGATTTTGCTAGAACCTGATTTTTGTTTTAACAACATATGTACAGTGAAAACAAGACCAACTTTATTGGCAGTGTGCAGTAAATCAAATAGATAATAATAAGGGAAACCATGCAGTGAGCTTTACCTCCATTATAGCCAGAATCTGTCTGGTAGCATGATGGTCTGTAGTCACTTTGATATGTAGTCTGGGTGTAATTCAGCACAGAGATCTTATTCTGGTCTGCAAGATAAGGTTGCTGATAAAATTGCTGATAAAAACACACACTACTACTTTCAATTTACAAATTTTATACAATCTGTTCTCCGAGTTGGCAGGCTGGAGTCTGTTATAGGCAGGAATGTCTTCACAAGGAACACAACACACTTATGTAATACCGACATGCTAAGCACTAACCCAAAACATGTATTTTTCCCTCCAGAGGAAGAGCAACCTCTGCAACATTTCCAACTACTGCAACTGGTCATTTATGGGCTGTGTGTACACTCACTGGCCACTTCATTGTGTTCACCTAACTTTTATCTACACTAATTTTCCATAGTACAGAGACAGCACTGATTCATGATATGAATGACCTCAGGCTCAGCGTTGTTGCATAAAATCCTTGGTTTTATTAGATCTTAGTGCAGCCTTTGATGCTGTTGACCACAAGATTTTACTCCAGCGTCCTGAATGCTGGGTCGGCCTTTTTAGAATGGTTTACGTCATATTTAAGTAATAGGCAGTTCATGGTTTCACTTGGAAATCATTCATCAAAAAGACTTGCTGCTTCTTGTGGAGTCCCCCAAGGTTCCGCGTCTTAGGGCCTTTGCTTTTCTCTTCGTAGTACATGCTACCTCAAGGTGATGTCATTAGGAAGCACGGTATAAATTTTCATAGCTATGCTGACGACACCCAGCTATATATTTCTATTCCTTCTAGAACAGATGTACACAGACTAACCAGCTGTGTGTCGGATATTCATCAGTGGATGTCGCAAAACTTTCTACAATTAAATCATGAAAAAACTGAATTACTCATCGTTGGTACAGAAACTCAGAGAAAAAATATTTTTGAGAAACTTGGTTCTTTAGCTTTATATACCAAACCTTAAGCACGGAACCTGGGTGTGATCTTAGACTCTGAGCTCTGTTTTACCATACATGTAAACACAGTCACCAAAGTTGCTTTTTATTTTTCATGAAATATCGCTAGAGTTCGGCCTTTTCTATCTCAGAGCGACGCAGAGAAACTTGTTCATGCACTTGTTACAAGCAGACCTGACTACTGTAATGCTCTTCTTAGTGGACTTCCTAAGAAAACTATACACCCCTTACAACTCATACCAAAACGCAGCGGTGCGCATTCTAACAAACACAAAAAAAGAGAGATCAGATCGCTCCTGTTTTAAAAGAACAGCACTGGCTGCCTGTATCATTCAGGATAGATTTTAAGGTTCTTCTACTAGTCTTTAAAGCTTAAAACAACCTAGCACCTGCTTACATCACAGAGTGTATGTTCCGACACGTAATCTAAGATCTGCAGATAGTGGCCTTCTACAGATACTCTCTGTAAAATACAGAAAACATGGAGAGGCCTCTTTCAGTTATTATGCTTCTAAACTGTGGAACTCAATTCAACCTTTTATTAGACAATCAAGCTCAGTGCTCACTAAGAAGCACCTAAAACATCTCTTTATATTAGCAGTTAATTAAAACTGAATGTTTTGTGGTGTTTATCTTGTAATTTAATCTTAATTTTCTTCTCAATCTAATTAAATACTAATAATCTCTTCTATAACAGTTTTATCACCTGTCTGTAAAGCACTTTGAGTTTCCACCAGCATGAAAAGTGCTACATAAATAAAATTATTAATTATTATTATTATTATTATCTGATCATGCACTTTGTGGTTCTACAATTACAGACTGTAGTACATCCGTTTTTCTGTTCTTCCTTTACCCCGTTCAGGACCTCTACACTAACAGGTAGTGGACCAGTAGGCGTTATTGGATGGTGGTTCATTCTCAGTACTGCAGTGACACTGACATGATAGAGACATATTAGACTGTGTGGACTGCAGTGTTATTGTAGTTTATGAGAACCTGGTGTCACTGCTGAACTAAGAACAGTCCACCAACCAAAAATATTCAGCCAATAGCGTCCTATGGTCAGACACTGACCACTGATATAGGACCAGATGATGACTACAAACTGCAGAAACAGAAGAGCCATCATCACTAACCATATAACTACACACTGGACCAATTTAACTTCTACATGGACTGACTTACTGAATACTCAGGTAACAATGCTGTGTCTGCTCAATTCATACCAACACAACACACTACTATGCCTCTAGGATGTCAGTGTCACTGCAGCACTGAGAAAGATCCACCACTGAAACAAGACCTGCTCTGTGGTTGTCCTGTGGGGGTTCTGACCACTGAAGAGCAGGATAAAAGTGGACAAAGTGTTCAGAGGAACAGATGGACTGCAGTCTGTAATTGCTGAACAAAAGTGTGCCTATGGATCTAATAAAGTACTAACAGAAGTGGGTGAGTGGATGTGAAATTTGTATTCCAGGTTCACATGGTAATACTTTCATTCGAACACGTACTTAGAAAAGGTTTTTTTTAACATACCTGTGGCAGTGTGACTCGGGAGCTCTACACCCCAGGCCTGGGCCGCATGGGCCAGCAGCAGGCACGTGATTTGACGATGTACTATGGCATTCCAGTGAACCCCATCCTTCATGCGGTGCTGGAGGCTGAATCGGAACATGAAGTGCAAGTCTAGAACGTCCAGTCCGTAAGCATTTGCCAGCATAGCACCGTAGAAGTTTGCCTCAATGACGTCAAAACGTAACATTGGGCCCATGTCCTCGATCTGAATTGACAGATAAGAAAATACAATTATATTACTGATCACATATTTGTCAGTTGTCTGAACAAGGGACTACCACTATCCAAAGGTACCTTTAAAAATAAGGGTAGAACCACTGTCCTGGAGGGCTGGAGTCCATGCTCCATGTTTTCATATATGGGAATCATCAAACTGTGCTGGACTGACCCTCCGAAACCAGAACTGATGACTCCTTTTGTGACAAAGTTAAATAAAGGGACTCACCTCTGGAATAAGAAATCCTCCTACAATGTTCTTGCCAAGAGGCATGGTCATGTTCCACATCACCAGGCTTTCCTTTGGCAGAATGGCCTTCAACTGTGTAAAAAACTTGTGCAGGTTCTCCTTGTATTCAGAGACCCACTTTCGGCTGTATCTGAACATAAGAACAGAAGTTCAACACATAATGTAGCGAGAAACAGACATTTATGTCTCGGAGTCACATGGAACAAGAACAAAAGTAAGTAAGAAGCATTTTATCTTCATTACAGGAGCAGTGGTTTTTGTCCTTTGGCAGCATCATGTATTTTTAAAGGTTGGTTTACTTTTACATGCTTTGCTCCATTACCTTGACACATCCCAAAGACAGGAGTTGACTATGACCACATCTGGTTTCAGCTCGTGTTTGAAGTCAGCAAGGATGCTCTCCATGTAGCGGGAGAAGACACGTGTGATGAAGTAGAACCGGACCAGGTGATGGTCTGTGCGGTACTGACGCACTTCTCTGTACTCTATGCCATTGGTCATGGGACCTAGTCTCCCCCCCTCTACTAGGCAGTCCCGCTCAAAGCACAGCTCTCCCTGACAAGAGATCATAATGAAAAATATCCAACCTTTTAACTTAAAGCAGAGGTCCAAGCAGTCATATCATCACTTCTCATACCATGCGCCTTTACTGAATTCTTGAAAATTCTGCTTTGTGAAATGTGCCCCAGGATAGTTATCACCCATATGCGCTGACCTAGTTTGATCATATTTTTGATATGAATATTACAATCCATTTTTGACTGCAAAAGTTTTTCCTACTGTAGAAAAACAACTAAAAGGTCCCAGAAACTGCCAGGGCCAAACCCTTTATGTTACAAAATGTGTAAGGTTACTGGGTCTGTATACTCATAAATCCCAGAACAGAGTTTGCTAATGAGTTAGAAGGCGGTACCTTGCTTTTGAGCTGGGACAATGTCAGATGAGTATCTCTCTGCAACAGCAAAACCAAGTCTTTGTACACAGACCGCTGAACTAGAGGGAAATCAAATGATGCACACTTTAGCAATAAACAGCTTAGTTAACTCCGTTATATAGATACTTTCATAAATGGGAACATTACCGTTGTTACTAGCTGTTTATACTCACTTGAATCTCCAAGTACAACAACAAATTTATTGTGGAGGAGCAGACCAGCCTGATGATGAGTAACAGTCCTCACTACGGCCTCTCGCATCTTTTTACGCTAGCTGGTTATTTAACGCTAGCTAGCAAGGCTGTATAACGGTGCCTGCTACTGTGGTGGACGGCTAAAAAAATCAACTCGTATCAGGGAGTTATGTTGACTCTACGGCGTTAATGCTGTGAAAGCTGGATTTCCACGACGCTCTGGTGGTGTTTTCCAACCGACAGTTCAGAAGAGCGTCAGGAGGCGTTTCTCCGCGATTGAGAACGTCTCCGGCTGCTAATGTCTTGGTGACTGTTGATGTTGACGGCGCATAATGTTGAAGTAGTTCGGTTGTTTAGTTAGCCGTGGTGAACCGATTTTCCTGCCTGTCTGTAAATTAGTAGCGTTCACGTGGACCGAGACCGATTCATCACTGAAATCTGCGACGACACGAAGCGCAAGGGCCTCACAGTTAGGCGTTTGTATCTGTTGTACCTGCTACCTCCAGGAGGCAGCCTTTCCTGCAGCGTCTTCAGCCTGATGGCTTGCTTGTTTTAGAAGCTGTAACAGAGAAAAACTGTGGTCTGTAGTTAGTTTTAATACTAGGAATATTGTTTTTTGGGGTAATTTAGGATGTCAGATTATCCTACCAGTAGATTTAATGCTGCGAATATTTTGCGGTAATATTTTCTGGCAAGGTAGCACAGATCGACAGATATAACATAAAAATAACCGAGCTTACCTCTTATAAGGCAGAATCCCAACCGATGAAAAAAGGGTCTTACAGTCCAGTTTACAACTCAGAAACGCACTCAGAAAAATAGAGCATATACCCGAAGTACATATTTATTTTCACCCACTGACTCTTTATTAATTAATGCATTATTTTTACTGGACCAACTCTTCACCCTCTCCAGGATTCTGAAGGGTTCATGGGAGTTTGCCCAACCAGTCCACGTGTGCTTTGTGGATCTGGTGAAGGCATTCGACTGTGTTCCCCGGGGTATTCTGTGGGAGGTGCTTCAGGAGTACGGGGTACATGGCTCTTTGCTACGAGCCATTCAGGCCCTGTACAAACAAAGCAGGAGTTTGGTTCGCATGGCCGGCAGTAAGTCAGACTTGTTCCCAGTGAGAGTTGGACTCCGTCAGGGCTGCCCTTTGTCACCGATTCTATTCATAATTTTTATGGATAGAATTTCTAGGCGCAGTCAGGGGATAGAGGGTGTCCGGTTTGGTGACCTCAGGGTCACATCGCTGCTGTTTGCAGATGATGTGGTCCTATTGGGGACATCAGGCCGTGAACTTCAGCTTTCACTGGATCGGTTTGCAGCCGAGTGTGAAGCGGCCGGGATGAGGATCAGTACCTCCAAATCCGAGGCCATGGTTCTCACGCGGGAAAGGGTGGAGAGCCCTCTCTGGGTCGGGGATGAGCTCTTGCCTCAAGTGGAGGAGTTTAAGTATCTCGGGGTCTTGTTCACGAGTGATGGTACAAGGGAGCGGGAGATTGACAGGCGGATTGGTGCTGGGTCAGCAGTGATGCGGGGTCTTTACCAGTCTGTTGTGATAAAGAAAGAGCTGAGCCATAAGGCAAGGCTCTCGATTTACTGGTCGATCTACGTTCCCACCCTCACCTATGGTCATGAGCTTTGGGTAATGACCGAAAGAACGAGATCGCGAATACAAGCAGCCGAAATGAGTTTCCTCCGCAGGGTGGCTGGACTCTCCCTTAGAGATAGGGTGAGAAGTTCGGTCATCCGGGAGGGACTCAAAGTAGAGCCGCTGCTTCTCCACGTCGAGAGGAGCCAGTTGAGGTGGTTCGGGCATCTGGTTAGGATGCCTCCTGGACGCCTCCCTTGGGAGGTGTCACAGGCAAGTCCAACGGGGGAGGAGCCCCCGGGGAAGACCCAGGACACGCTGGCGTGACTATATCGCTCAGCTGGCCTGGGAGCGCCTCGGAATCCCTCCCAGGGAGCTAGTGGAAGTGGCTGGGGAAAGGGAGGTCTGGGCCTCATTGCTCAGGATGCTGCCCCCGTGACCCGAACCCCAGAGAAGCGGAAGATGATGGATGGATGGATGGTATTATTTTTTTTGTGCTACTGTCAATCAGCAAAAACATAAAGGTAATATGTGCACAGAAAGTGTATATAGATATATCCCAGCTAACAGGGAAGGTTCCCACAATTTTGACTAACGTTATGTAAAGGTTCTCCTAATGTTAGGAGCAAACGTTCTCACTATAACGTCAATAAAAAGTTGTGTAAACGTTATGTGACCTTAAATGAACGTTCTTTGACGTTTTTCTTTAAATAGTTTTAAGGACTGTGTATAACGTTCTTTAGACACATATTATTAGTCAGCTGTTTTGTTAGTTTTTTTTTCTGACTGCATTTAAAAACTACATTAAAAACTAAAACTGCTGTTACTAGGAACGAGTTTTCCACAGCCTGTTTTGAGTACTGTTGCCATGGTGACGGAGATTCGGCGGTTAAATAAGCAGACTGAACCGGTTTAAATCAATTGCCGCCCGTCTTCTGTTTACTCCAGAGGGGCCCTGCCAGCCTACTTACACGGTAAGAAATGAAGAGTAAAATACTTTGGCAGTGTTGCTTGAGTTAAGGTTTATATAAAGCTTGCAATGTGTTTTATAAAGGTATCCCACGGATTTAGTATGTTAACTAACGTTAGCTACCTTATAATTTATTTCAAGTTAACAGCTAGCCATTTAGCTAATGTAGCTAACGTTACTTAAGCTAGCTAATATTAGCCAACTTTAAGTTAGTTAACCTTTCTTGCTAACTTTACATTAGTAGTGGGCTTAATATGTTTAGTAATACAAAAATAACTCATAATTAGTATTGTAAGAGAATTCGCCAGCTTTGTGCTAACATTTTCCCGTTCCATTATAAATGGTGCAGCAGTTCTTTGCGCCTGAGGCGTTGTAATAACTTGCACCATTAAAAGTGGAACTGGAAAATTCGAAGAAGCTGGTGAAAAGTGAGCCAGTTTCAGCCTCGTAAATAAACCAATGTAGCTAACATCTTGCAGACACAGGTGTTTGTCTTGAACATATCAGTTAACATTAGTTACCATTTATAAATTCTCAACAAGCGAGATAATGTGAGGGTCACCGTGCAGGAACACCAGGATTGGCAAATTCGCCACTGGCGCCCTGTGCTCTTCACAGATGAAAGCAGGTTCACACTGAGCACATGTGACAGGTGTGACAGAGTCTGGAGATGCCGTGGAGAGCAGTCTGCTGCCTGCAACATCCTTCAGTATGACCGGTTTGGCAGTGGGTCAGTAATGGTGTGGGGTGGCATTTCTTTGGAGGGCCGCACAGCCCTCCATGTGCTCGCCAGAGGTAGCCTGACTGCCATTATGTACCCAGATGAGATCCTCAGACCCCTTGTGAGACCATATGCTGGTGCGGTTGGCCCTGGGTTCCTCCTAATGCAGGACAATGCTAGACCTCATGTGGCTGGAGTGTGTCAGCAGTTCCTGCAAGATGAAGGCATTGAAGCTATGGACTGGCCCGCCCGTTCCCCAGACCTGAATCCGATTGAGCACATCTGGGACATCATGTCTCGCTCCATCCACCAACGCCACGTTGCACCACAGACTGTCCAGGAGTTGGCGGATGCTTTATTCCAGGTCTGGGAGGAGATCCCTCAGGAGACCATCTGCCACCTCATCAGGAGCATGCCCAGGCGTTGTAGGGAGGTCATACAGGCACGTGGAGGCCACACAATACTGAGCCTCAATTTGACTTGTTTTAAGGACATTACATCAAAGTTGGATCAGCCTGTAGTGTGTTTTTCCACTTTAATTTGGTGTGTGACTCAAAATCCAGGCCTCCATTGGTTAATAAATTTGATTTCCATTGATGATTTTTGTGTGATTTTGTTGTCAGCACATTCAACTTTGTACAGAACAAAGTATTCAATGAGAATATTTCATTCATTCAGATCTAGGATGTGTTATTTGAGTGTTCCCTTTATTTTTTTTGAGCAGTGTATAATATTGTAAAGCTGATTCATGTTTTCTGTTTCAGTGAGGTTAGGTGCTAACAGAGAAAGCCTATAATCGCTTTTTTGTAAAAAGGACTGACAGAGAATTAACTAGAGAGTTGCAGAAAAACAGCTTGAAAACAAGCTGGGAAATAGAACTTTATGTTCATTTCTGCAGGGGGGGATTAGTGTTCTGTCTGAGGTCTGTCTGCCGCTGAAACGACTCAAAGTTCTATTTTTTGTTTCAAGAGTTATGAATTGTCTAAATGCCTAAGAATACATTAATTTTGTCCATATGTGTAAATACAGTCTCAGTCAAGAGGCATTGCGTGTTAATTCGAAGTAGACATATGTACTGTAAGTATATTAAGTAACAAAAACAAAGGTGCCTGTATACTTGTTTCACCTCAGTATAGTACTGTAACATGAATGTTAGCTGGATTGTATATGACAGGAATTGTCAGCAAATATATTGGGAGTAAAAAGGCATAAAAAGAAGGTTCTATGAAAAGGCACCTCTTGGTATAATATGATGTTTGTTTTTCAGAGGCTTGCCAGATCATGCACCCCAAGGTGGCGTCCAAGGTGTTTGAAGAATGTATTGGGGACACCTTAAAATATGCTACACACAGGGATCAAGGGGAAAGTCACACCTTTGCTGTTTTCTTTTTTCTAGAAACATGTTATACTCTTAGGTGGCCCTAAATCTTTAAAGCACTCTGGTCCTGATCTACTTATGTTCTACGGTTACAGACTGTCCGTCTGTATCTTTGTATACCTTGTTCATCAATGGTCAGGACCACCACAGAGCACATATTATTCGCCTGGTGGATCATTCACAGCACTGCAGTAACACTGACATCTTGGTGGCCTGTTAGTGTGGTTTGCGCTGGTATGAGTGGATCAGGCACAGCAGTGCTGCTTGAGTTAACCCTAACACTGTCCACTCTATTAGTAAGCAAGCAAAGTTTATTTATATAGAGCTTTTTACAACAAGTGTTGTAAAGGAGTCACAAAGCAGCTTTACAGAACAATCAGTATTACAGAAAGAAAGAAAAGAAAAATTCAGGTCCAAGCCTCCATGAGCAAGCCAGTGGCAAGGAAAAACTCCCTAAAAGAGGAAGCAACCTTGAGCGGAACCAAGGGGGGGGGGGGGGTAAGCAGGGGCTAATTTGATTAGCTTATGATTATGCAGCAGCAGCGGTGGTCATGCCGATGGCTGGTGAGCAGTGGCACCCGATCAGGGCAGAAGGGCCAACAGCATCAGATGCACAGGATGGGCAGCTCAACTCTGCAAAGAAAGGAAGAAAACACAGAGTCAGTTCTGTAAAGAGTGACTGTAACCACTGAAGGACAGGGTAATAGGGGGCTAAAAAGTGTGCAGAGAAACAGATGGACTGATCGGTGTGTATGCCCTATAGTGGTTAAATTTGCCATGTACTATACAGCATATGTGCTTATGTACTGTATGTTACAAGACATTTGTGTCTCACTGTCAGACAATGTCTGATTGTGCTGAGACCCTCAGAAAACCTGCTGCAGTTCTTCAGTGAAGATCCTGATGCTAGGCTGCTTTGGATGGAGAGGGAAAGTCAAAGTGGCAGCTGATGTATGGGGTGCAGGAATTTGGAGAGATGAAATTGGTCAATTAGACTTTTCCAGGGTGTATCCTGCCTTTCACCCAAGGACTGCTGGAAATGGCTCCAGCTCCCCCTGTGACCCAGAAGGATAAGCACCTTTGGTGTGTGTGTGTGTGTGTGTGTGTGTGTGTGTGTGTGTGTGTGTGTGTGTGTGTGTGTGTGTGTGTGTGTGTGTGTGTGTGTGTGTGTGTGTGTATAAGGGGTCGATTATTTCTGCTGTCATATATACCTTCATATAGCCCAACTCTGACACATTCAATATTTTTGTATGTGACTTCAATTAAAAGTTTGCTGTCATTTTGGTTTCTTTCATTACATTTCTTTGTTAGGGTTATGACTCTTAAAAAGTCTTACTATTTTGACACTTGTTTAATTAGATCCAAAATATGACCAATCAGTCTCAGAAACTCTGTAAATTGTAGAAAGAACGGTCTGTCTAAAGTATGAGATTTTTTTTATAACCATTGCTGAAACATTTGTACATTGATTACGGCTGGACTGCCAAAATTATACAGTTTTTATTGTAACTTGCATAAATGCCATGATTAAAATAGATAGCAGTGACATAAAGAAGCTCTGTGGCCAAAGCCAAGCTAACATAATTCAATACTGTAGTCAAGCATCAAAAGAGCCAATATTTTATTCACAAAAGGTAAGACATTGTGAGGACAACTGAATCTATAAAAAATAAATTATATCATGTAATTATAGACAATACAAATGATGGTGTCTGAATAAAATGACACTAATAAGAGCCTGGTATGATTAAGAATGTCAATGCCAACAAAATAACATGCTGAAGAGAACTCTTAAAAAGACAAATAAGGCAAATACAGCACCTTTTTTCTGAAGGTTTAGTGGGATGAAATCAAACCCACCGTTTTACCCCTACATGTTTGTTTTCAGTATTCCCTGGGGATGGTATGTTTTCTGGGGAGTGTAGGGGTTGTACTGCCACTTTGTGGGGTTTTTTTTTTTTTTTTTTTTGGTCATGCTCTTTTGAACTTTTTTTTTTTTTTTAAATAAAGAGAACCAATTGATAAGAGAGAGTACTGCTTGTGTGTCTGAAACCACTCACGTTTAGGGTAACTGTGCTATTATCTAATTGGTTCTCTAAAGGTTTTGCATCAAAATCATTTCAGAATCAAGCAGACTCAGGTTAAAGGTTTAGCAAAAATGTTCAGTGAAGACCAGACCAACTTTGTTAACAGTGTAGAGGCCCAAATAAAAATAACAAACCTTTATTTTATAATATATGAAAATTGTCAGTGAGTGTAACCAATAACTGTATAACATCAACAAAAGTAACTAAGAAGCATTTTGTCTTCTTTACATGGGCAATAGCTCTAGTACTTATGCCATGCTTAGCAAAATTTACAGTATACAGTCATTAAAGATCCATATATAACTTTTTTTCCAACATGCAGTAGAACCATTTGACCATGCAAAAAACATTTGTTTTAGTAAAGAGGCTTGAAGAACCATTTTTTAAAGGTTGGTTTACTTTTACATGCTTTGCTCCATTACCTTGACACATCCCAAAGACAGGAGTTGACTATGACCACATCTGGTTTCAGTTCGTGTTTGAAGTCAACAAGAATGCTCTCCATGTAGCAGGAGAAGACACGTGTGATGAAGTAGAACCGGATAAGTGCGATGGTCTGTGTGGTACTGACGCACTTCTCTGTACTCTGTGCCGTTGGTCATGGGACCTAGTCTTTCCCACTCTACTAGGCAGTCCCGCTCAAAGGACAGCTCTCCCTGACAAGAGATCATAATGAAAAATATTTATGGATTTAATTGTGTGCCAAAACTTTCAAATAAAAAAAATAAAGTCCTCAAGCAAAATAGTAAGTATCAGAATGTCCAAAATATGTTGCAAACACAGTAATGGGAGTAATTTGTGTTTAACCCAAAATTAAATATCCAACTTCTAACTTAAAGCAGAAGCCTAAGCTAGCATACAGTCACTTCTCCATACCAAGCCATACGCCTATGCTGACCCCTTGACGTATTGGGAAATTCTATTTTGTGAAATGTGAGGACAGTAATAACCCCTGTGTGCTGACCTTATTTGACCACATGTTTTATATCTTTGTAAAACAAGCGTCTGTTCATCAGGTGATTACCAGGTAATTCTCTGGTGGGACTATGTTGTCTGCCTTAATAAGTGCTTCAGTAACTACAGTTAAATGCATCTGAAGATCAGAAGCAATCCTTTATTATTTGACTGCAAAACATAAATAATACTTTTGGCCTACTGTTCCAGAAAACATATCTGCCTAAATGTCATGACATGAGGGTTTGTAGAGCAGAGCATTCTGGTAAATTTAAAAAATGGTTTGAAGGAGAATACCTTGCTTTTTAGCTGGATAACGTCAGGTAGGAGTCTTCAACAGCAAGACCAAGTCTTTGCACACAGACTGCTGAACTAGATGAAAAATAAACTTGCACATTTACCAGTTAACAGTACCTTCTTTATATACTGTTGTAAATTGTTTATACTCACTTGAACCTCCGAGTACAACTTATTGTGAAGGAGCTGACTCGCCTGATGAGTCACATTCCTCATTACGGCATCTTTCCACGTTAGCTGATTTGTTAGCAATGCTGTGTAAACGTGAGGAATTTAATTCCGTAGTAGGGAACTAAATAACCAAACCACCGAATGGCCGGGAAGATTGTCTTTTACTCCTCACGGCGTTTATGCTGTATTGTAACCTGTCAGGTTTCCATTTTCCAGGTAGTTTTGTGGGGTTGTCAACCCGCCAACTCAAAAGAACGTGAGGGAAATTTAGTGCTGGGACTCGATTGTCTGAGTCAAGGTATTCGGGAATCGACTTCCAAGATTCGATTCCACACAGAGACGTTGGAGGGTGGTGCTCATAGTATTAGATATTCTGCTGCCGCTTTCGAGTCGGCCTGTATTAAAAATGTGTCCTTTTACAACATAAACACTAATACATTGTCTGCATTTTACTTAGAAAGTAAAAGTACGTTAACAAATGTAGCTTGCCTGGTACTGGCTTAACAAAAGTGCTGATCGGGTAGTGGTTTAAATGCTCACCCAGCATGGTGATGATGGTTGACCAGCATCCAAAGCACAACATATGCTGTTTTTTTCTAGCAGGGACAGGCTTAACTATCCCCTGTTGGTCAGCTGGCTTAGTTTAGCTAGATTCAAATCGCATCGCCTAGATCTAATAGTTAATACACACATCTCACTTCCAAAAATGCAGGACACAGAAAAAACAAAGCAGACACTGTAGTAAACTGGTAAAGCGTAAACAGTATGAAACAGTCTGAATATTTTCACAAAGCAGAGCCTCTCAGATTCCCCCACCTGGGTAAGCACCCTACACTATACCAATAAGAATCCTTGGGCAAGACTCCTAACACTGTCTTTGCCTACTTGTGTAAAATGATCAAATTGGAAAAGAGCGTCAGCCAAATGCCATAAATGTAAAATACAAAAAGAGCTGCTATTAGGACATTCCTTATCTCTGGCCTTAACTGAGAAATCAAGCTTTGTGGAATACCTGCACTGCATTCAACATCACAGCATGTGAGACTGCAAGTGTTTTTCTCTTAAAAAAAAATATATAAATAAATTAACTTCGGTTAAGAGTAGGCTGTGTTTGCTGAGCAATACATGAGTCATAGATCAGTATATAAACAACAAAATGTTTTTTAATAACCTGGCACATTAACACAGATCTTCAAAAGGAATTCTGCATAATTTAACCATTGAGATGTAAACAGTGTGTAAAAGTGTTTGTGAAACTAGAGAAGCTTGCAGAATTAAAATCAGTCCACAGTGGTGGTGACAGGAACTAGGGGTCCCAATGTCAACAGTGCCAATACAGCCATTTTATTTACTTTTCAAAATGACCAGTAAACCTACACAACTTCTTTCATGACACCCTGCACCTCTCAGCCATAAATGAAATGCATATGTAAAAACCTCTCCAAACTAGCGTGAAGCAACGTCACAGGCTTCAACATTTTCATGATTTCATGCGATAACTTTTTCAGATGTCTGCACCATATCACATTTTCTGTCAACAATTCTCGCCCAATAGCTTTTTTAGAACGCCACTTTTTACATGAACATCTTTATATTTTATTTAGTTGTTTAAAAAAAAAAGTTATTAAAATATCAGTGGAGTTCCCCTTGTGTGAGGCCATAAGTGCGTGCAGGGTATTTTATAAAAGTTTCAACCATGGCTCTGCCAATCGGATTTTATAATCAGACATTTCCATTTCAAAATAGAAGACTGAACAAAGTGGAGGTTTTTTTAGTTTAAAAAGATAAAATTAGGTGCATCTTTGTTAGTTTTGGGAAATGGATTCATTATCATGCACATCAGACTTGATCCACTCACTCACATCATCTTGACAGTTTAGATCTGATACCTGACATAATAACACACAATGGCAAATGGCCAGCTCAGAACTTTGTTTTTAAGGCTAAGTAAAAAAGATTCATGTAAAAAAAAAAAAAATTTCTTTCATAAAAATGTTTTTCAGAACTCAAATGTGTTTAGATTAGCAGATAACTGAAAGAAAACACATGTGCCAAAATTTATTTGGATGTTGCATTTTATTTTATGCAGATGTGTCTTTCAAAGAATAGAAACAGAACAATGTCTAAACTAAATATATGTTTCAAAATGTTTTGTTTTTGTTACTGACTGAAAGTTATTATTTTTTTTCTTTAAAGAGCAAAGCAAAAAAATCAGAATCAACTAATTTTAGAAAGTTAACAGTAACATTTTCAGAACTTCAAAGTCAAAACATAGACATATCCTACATCCACTGAACTTTCTACTTTAATTTTCCAGCAAAGAAATGAACAGATGAAATTACAGACAGAGCAGTCAACGGCTGAAACTGTCTACCAGGTTTTTTGAGTTCCATGGTCCGGCGTTGTTGGCCATGAACTGCTGGTTCACCACGGTCTTGGCATTCTGATACAGGTGGGCAGCCATCTTAAAGAGAATATACATGTGAAAATATAAAATGTCTACTCACACAGACACTACTAAAGAATGACTGTTATAGCATTCCCTGTTTCAGGGCTCTCAACCCAGTCCAGGGGATCCTACACTATTCAACAAACCCCAGCACAGCCAATCCAGCTAGCTCATGAACGGCTTGATAATGAGCAGGGCCCAGTTTCCCAAAAGTACATAAGCACAAGGATTATTCATAAATGGTAGACAGTGTTCAGTGTAATGCCCACTCTACCATTTAATTTCATTAATTTAAGAGACCCTTATAGTAGACCCTTATAGAAATTTCACCTCTGCATTTAACCCATCCGTGAAGTGAAACACCACATACACTCTAGTGAGCACACACACACACACACACACACACACACACACACACACACACACACACACACACACACAAGGGGGCAGTGAGCACACTTGCCCGGAGTGGTGGGCAGCCCAATCCGCAGCGCCCGGGGAGCAGTTGGGGGTTAGGGGAGGTTAGGTGTCTTGCTCAAGGACAACTCAGTCATGCTGTCTGCTCTGGGGATCGAACCGGTGACCTTCCGGTCATGAGTCTGGTTCCCTAACCTGCAGCCCATGACCCACCATTATAAATGTTTGTGCTACGATGCCAATGAGTTGGATCAGGGGTCTTGGGGTGGGATATACCTGAAGCTGTGCAGGGTATTGTGTTCCCAGGAATAGAGCTGAGGACAACTGGACTACATGCATCAGTTTCTGGATAGAGATTAAAACTTGTGCATACATGTTGTAAAACATGCAATGCAAAATCACACCTAAATAATAGAACTATATTTTGGCCAAATAGTATCTATGAAACCCACCCAAGAATTGACAAATACCTTGGCTTTGCGGTAAGTCGCAAATGACAGAAGGTCCTGTTGACCAGAGAGCACAGCTACTTTTCTGAAGCTGAAGTACTGGGCTCGTTTGCACAGTCTACTGGAGAAGCCAGGCCCACTCACAAATGGAGAACTGGCAAGAGAGGAAAAAAAATAAGACATGCAGGGGCATAAAAAGAAGAAAAAGAACAAAGAATAAAAGCCAATGTGTCTGCAGTAGTTGTTTTATGTTAGAACAAAGATATACAAAGTGTAATATTGGTGATTGGGGCAGTGTTGATGGTGATGTTCTTCAAACAGGCCACAACCCTGGAAACGTGCTTATTATGGAATAAATAAAAACAGCTGAACTCAAATGTAAGACTGTTATTTTAAGGTAATCTGGTTGGAATATTTATCTTGTCATCAAACATAACAGATTTGACCATCTAATCTGATCAATTGAAAAGCATTCTATTCATGATGTTTCTCTATAACTGCATGATACTACCAACCACTGTTTACTAAATAACCACAATGGTCACCTTAGTCTACGCTGCTGCTAACTGTTAGCTATATTTTCACAAACACAAAATAACAAAAATTAAAAGAAAGGGTGTCATCACCCTAAGCCTACTTTTCTGTCAAATACACATAAAATAAACACAACAGGATTTCTTTTTTTCCACTGTGTAACAATTTGGTACTTTTAAAGCAAAGTATTTATAATAGTCCACAATGAATTTACTTCCAATATCTTTCATTAATAAACCAAATGGAAGTGATGTGGTAAGTAAACTGGGAGGCTCTTATTCACTGCACATGTTTGGAGCACATTAGACACTGCTGCCACTCATCTGCGATAAAAATGCACAGTTACGGTGAAATAAGATCCAGTGGCAGTGGACGTCCACACAGCATGTTACAGCTGTTCTGCCCGTTTTCTTTAGTGATTTTATAACTTCGGATTTGGTCTTGTGGTAGATTGTGGTACAGTAGGTCACTGTGTCAGTAAAATATCTTTGAGACGGGACGTGCGAACACGAAGACGAATGGACTTATTCGCATTTATAAGCACCTTAGTTGGTTTCCTAGTACGTTAAATCTGCAACGAGAGACTGTCAAACATTACAGTTGTGAAGTAGAAATTGCTTCTCTATCGATTTTTACCATTCCACCTTAAATGGTGACACATTTACATTCAGCATCTCAGTCAGAATTTAAGGTGGAACGGAAACATTCGAACAAGAAGCGACTTCAGCCTCGTAAAACAGTCAAACGATGAGAGACATTTTACAATAAGCTGCTGTACTTTTGAGAAAAAGTTTCCTGATGGAAAGGGGAGGAAAGTGGCTATGGCTAAGCTAAAGCTTAAAGCAGGATCAAAGTGAGTCCGCGTTTTTGTTCATATTTATAGCCGCAGCACTTACCCACTTCCAAGTTCTGCCCTTTGTGTTCCATCATTTACGTTATAAATGAAAATTTTGATTTTTGACATTTGTGGAGTGATTCAGAATCGTTCACGTCCGCATCGCAATATACCTAAGAATCAATTTTTTCCCGCACCCCTAATAATGTGTGTAATTGCTTTGTCTGGCTGTTCACTTGGAGCAGAATGGTGGTGTAATGCCTGTAAAGACTACTCTCATAACGCCGGGCCCACGTTACAAGATAATCAGGCCGATTCTGAAGCTGATTTGCTCCTCACAACAATCACAAAAGGTCTCCAGATATCAGGGTGATAATATGCCAGACTATCTTGTAGTGTGGGGTGTCTATAATTAATTCCACCCTGGTTACAAATCGTAAATATTAAACTTTTTTAATAAACGTTATTTAACATTTAGTATCCTGTAGTCTAGGGTGGACTGCAACTGTTGTCAAGCCTAAAAACTGTCAGCCAATTAGAGCTGAGCTGAACTAAAAACTTGTCTGTGTACAGAAGAAGTTGTAAGCATGCTGGCTAAATTAAACTTAAGGTGAATACATACAAATGCATACATATTATACTCGTTCTCACACACACACACACACACATAAAGTGAATGTACATGTATGTATGTATGTATTCACCTCACGCTCACGTTGCAGTCATGGCTTTACACACATTTTTTCTTCTGCTTGGCTTTTTCTTTGCAGAAAGCACACACCACCAGCAACACAGTAGTTTCACCATCATCGGTTGTGTTTGTTTAGATCTAAAGCCACATTAGTTTGTGAGAAATCCTGCAAAGTAGCAGTTCGCAACTAACTCCAATGAAGTTTTACGAATTGGAACCATTGGTTGGGACTCTTCTTTGCGTGCACAGTCTAAGTGTGTGGTGTTTAATTTCTGGCAGATTGTGTAGCATGGAGACGCATCATATCATGCGCAGTCTCTCACGTTTATGATGCATGTTAGGATTTTTAACATCCTAAAGTGTGGATCAGGCATAAGTCACCATTCATACTGTCCTTACCAGCTGATAGCATAACCAGTGGTGCTGTCTAGAATCTCAATGCTGGAGTCTCCCAGACACCAGTTGACACTGAAGTCTCTGCAGTGGTCTGAGCTCACAGCGGCTCCCACATTCTCTCCATTCTGGAAGAAGATGTTGGTTTGTTGGTAAGGAGGGGGCAGGAGATCTGTCACATCAGTTCCCAGGCGCTTGTTGATGATGTTGGATACATTTTCTGCATGGTGACTGTCACCTAGACAACAAAAATGTAAACAAATGAAGAAAACCATTCAGTGAAAAAACATCACTAATATAAGCCCTCCCTTGGTTTGTTTATTGTGTTTTAGGCAAAAAGTTCTGGTAATTTTTAAAACAACCACAAACAATTAACACATTTGTGATCTCACCAAGTATGGCACTAGTGATGTACAATGGCTTAATGAAATGACTCAGAAGAGCCCCTTGTAATCCGGTGACAGTCCAGCGGGTGAGTTTTGCACTGTCAGACATGCAGCAGATGCGCGCGCCCCAGACGCTGGGAGGCAGGAAGGCTGCAGGGATCAGAGAGCCTTTGGCATGGCACTGTAGCTTCAGCGATGGATAGCCACTGCTCTGGGATCTCCTGTGAAGTTAAGCTATTTACTGACCAACTGCGATTGAAAAGTCACCAGCTTTACAACATCTAACTTGGACTTTAGGTTTGTTTACTTTATGTTATAAAGACCTCACCAGGTTTCAAGTGCAAGCATCTAAATTAAAGGCAAATAATTTATGACAGGAGTATACAGTTAACTAATTTCTTAATTGCAAGGTTTAGCAGGCATGTGTGAGCAGGTCTAAAATGTAATGCCCATGTTTTATGATTTAAAATAATAACTGCAAAAATGCAGCATGCCATACCTTTCAAATTATGTGTAGCACACAAATGAGTCAAGGTTGACAGCTAACTCACATCAGTATGCACTGTGCTGCTCCTTTTGGCGTCTGGCTGGTGTAGAGATGCAGGTAGATCTGTGGTTTGACCTGAAGTAGCTTCTCTGTGGGTGTGCTCTGGAATATAGAACGTTTGCAAAGCTCTGGTTCAGAGCTGTAGAACAGCATGAGCTGCTTATACAAATATCTGTTAACAGAGAGAGACAAAGATATTAAATGCATGTTAAGGCTTTATAGGAGTAGTTTGTATGAATAATGTAAAGCCATTTAAGAGCACATATAATATTTTAGGTACCGATCAGTAAATGTCTAATTTTTAATGTTGTTTGGAATAAAAGCTTAATATTTTTGTCATTTTGCATACCTCAAAGACTTACCTCTTGAGGGCTCTGCGTGCAATAACGATGCCATGGCAGTCATGGACAACAGAGCCTGTGAAGCAGAGCCAGCCGCTGCAGCAATTCTGACCTGTTCCCAATGCCACCACTTCATAATGCTCACAACACTGTCCTCCTGTGTCAGTCACCTCTGATACACAGACATTTTCACATGTCCAGTTGAGCACCATGACTTTAATCAGACACAAACGGTGCTACATAACCTATTGTTCTCATTCCAGCAGCCTCGCACACCCACCTCTCTCCAGTATGAAAGCAGCAACGCAGCTTTTAGTGCTGTGGTACTCAGGACACTCTCTCAGCAGTTTGTCAAAGCGTTCACTACACAGGGCTGCAACACGATCCTTATGCCAGTCTGTGAACCTCACTGAAAGAAAACATGCAAGCATTCACTTTACAAAATAAAGTGACAATTACCACAATGTCTGTATTGTATGTTTTTCTTGTTTTTATTTTGTCCCCTGACCATAATTAATTAATATGTGATTCTTTTCAATCTTAAAAAACATAACCTTCTGAATATGACACACAAAAAACACAGAGCACTACATATGGACAACAGGACAGGACACAACCAGCCCACCTCCAGTCCTTGTCCCTCTCTTGGGGGAACTTTCTGCTGTGTCACCCTGCCCTAGTAAGGTGCTTTCCCCTTCGGAAGTGCTAGCCAGGCTCCAGAGTGAGGGGCAATCCAGCTGGTCTATGTCCTCGTCCTGCATCAAGGCCGGTGGCTCCAGCGTAGGAGTAACAGGGGTCCCTGGCCTTGATGTAGAGGGGTTCTCAGAGGGAGCTTGAGGCAGGAGGAGGTCAGGGGATCTTGAACTGCATCCTTCAACAGGAGCACAGGGAGGGTCCCCAAACCCATGGACTGGGAGGGGCGGCTGGAGACTGGCCTTGTGCACACCAAAGGTGGGCTCCCGCTCTGAGGCAAAGTGCATCATCAGGGAGGCTGCCATTCGTGGAAAGCGTTTCCCTTCTCCACCGGTACCGTGAATTGCCATGAGGAAACCTGCTGCTGAAGTTTCAGAACAACATTCAGACAGATAGTTCTTCTACTGTTACAAAGCCATGTTTGTAACAACAGAAGAACCCTTTTTGGTGATATATAGAAAAATGGGTATATAGAACCAGATACAACACGTTCTCCATCAATCTAAAGAACCGTTTCACCATGCAAAGAACACTTTAAGCATGGAATGGATCTATATATAGTGTGTATATGCGAACAGGTCAGTAGGTTATATAAAAGCAGTAGTTACACAACCCTTAAGGAAAATGAGGACGGAAATATGAAATATTTGTAATGACTCAGATTAGCACAAAAACAATTAGGCAACGACTAAAAAGCGAAATGTGAGCGAAACATGGAAGAAAAATTAAATCAATCAATCAATCAGCTAGCTGGCTAATTTAGCCACCTCCTGACGTTAGCTCGCCAAACTGGACTTTGTCAGGTAAAATCAGCCAAACAGAATGCGAGAAACGTTAGACAGCAAGAGAGCACCAAAGCTTTCATTCAGTATAAAGTGACTAATAAACAAATGCAAATGAAACAGAAAGAGCAGGGATACTTTTCTGTAAGACATACATACTGTCGACTACCTGTCGGTTACTCGCTCGCACCCTGGCCGCGTTTCTGAAGTCGCCCTCAGTTCAGCATCAGCCCTTCTCGCCGAGTCGTTGGCTGTCAGCGCTCGTCTTCCAGATAATGTGAAGAGGCGCTCCATTGGCTGAAACGAGCTGTCAGTCAACTGGTGGGCGGGGCTACCCCAAGCTTCCGCTGCAGTCCTGCAGTGGCGCGACTTTCAGATTCGTGACTCGCTTTGGCGGGAGACGCAGCGGCTCGAGCAGCTCCGGCTGATGGTCGTTTCAAACGCGTTCTGTTTTACGACGTACCGCGGTGTTTTGTTTCTAGTTTATCTGCACAACGACTCTGGAAAGCCAACAAATGGATGAGTTCGGTGTTTACGCCGTGTTTGGACCACGAGAAGAAGCGCCTCGGCGGATTGTAGAGTAAGCAGACCTGCTCACCGTGTTTACCAAAATACGAGCAGCTGAGCTTCGTTAAGTCTGACCATATTAGTGCTTAAGTAGGTTAAACGCTGATTGCCGGTTCTGCGGTAGGCCCATTAAAGCGAACACGCCTCTGTGGATGATGCCGCTGTTTTTATTGATTTGTATGAGTCTTAATACAGAATGAGGTTTAGCAGTTCAGGAGACAGAAACTGAAGGGTTGCGTAATAGCCTGATATATCATTTAATTTTAGAGCAGTTAACCAGTATAACTAGTTAGATTGCCTGAAACGTCTGTTCGACTCGGGGATAACGTTTGTTGCTTGGATCGAGCATTTGTGAACGATTGATGATGTAGCTTTAAGGCTAAGCTAACAAAATAACAACATCCCATACTTTTTTCCCGGTTTCCTAGCCAACCTAGTTAGCTTAGCTAGTCTGATTTCCATCTAGCTGTCTACATAAACCGATCAGGATTTCCACAACTCTCATGCAAGGCAAATGTGTTTCGTACGTCTAAAAATATGTACATGTTTTAAATATTTTAATCATGCGCCTCTGGCAATATAGCAACATGGGTTGATCACTTTCTTAGCAAACAGTGCCCGAGTCCTCAGTTTTGGTAGCTTAGGTGTTTTTTTTTTTTGGCTTTCTTATCCCAATATTATATGCTTACTACCTCAAGGCTATCTAGTGTTGTTCTTTGGTAAGTCCCTCCACGACACCCTCCCTGTGATTAGGAATCACTTAAGTAGTTTTGGATGCACAAAAATGCCTTAAAGTAGAATTCAAGAGGGACTAAATAGTAAATCTGTAAACAGTCATTCAGATTGGTTTGCTCTCAAATGTGCTGTTGAGTCAGATTGGTCCACAGTGCTTGTGACTGGAACAAAATATCCAAAGCAACATCACAAAGATACGTGAAATTGTTGCCAACATTTTGCCTTATGCCTGAAACATGTTCTGCAATGGTTTAGTAACCATCAGTTATTACTGCAATAAACTGTTGAACTAAAACATATTCATGACAGAGTGAGGGCATACTTTTATATGGGCATAAGTATCCGATTTGCTGCTGTGTTACCACAGTTATTCGTACATATGAAACACAGACGACAGGCATTGGTTCACAGGTCGTTTTGGAAGGTGTATATATAAAGGTATATATAAAATGGCTGTATTTGTGTAATATATATATCATGGCCCCTGGTCTATCACCGCCACTGTAAAGAAATCTGAGTCATTAAGTTTCTTTATAATTACATATGAAACCACTCTGAACGTCTTTTAAATCTCTGTGGTTAAATGATGCAGGCGTTTTGATTCCTCCCTAACTATTCAACAAAGTTCTTGTTTAGCCAGAGAAAGTGAAATGTCTTCTCCCTTCTCACAATAGATCAGTCATCCCAGTCTTGGAGTATCCTTGCTCTGCATGTTTTTGCCATTTTCCCTTTGCCACACACCTAGTCTAACTATTCAGCTCATAAACCAGATGTTTCTGAGTTAAAGTGAGTCTCAAAATATGCAGCGCTCCAGTACCAGGGCTGGGAGAAACTGCAGTAGATGATGTTTGGTTAAGCTACACTATTGTTTTTCTTCTTAATGTCCTCAGTTTAAGGAATGCAGGCTTAATGTGTTCGTTCTGTCTGTACAGTGCTAGTAGACCTGGAAAGAGTACCGTTGCAGTGAAACCAGGTGTCCAGCAGATCGTACTCTTCACCAGAGGAAGATGGGACAAGTGCACAAGTGTGACAGTAGAGCTCAGTGATGAGAATAATGTCCTTATCCTTCTGGGCAAATTAACACCATTCAACAAGTAAGACTGCTTCTTGGAGCTTTCTTCTGTTACATTTGACAAGTAAGTTTCTGTTTTCATTTTTGTTATTATGTTATGTACTTTCAGATGTTTCTCCTGGGAATTATGGGAGGATGGTGCATGGTCTAATGGGGCAACATTAACTGTCCAGCTTGAGGGGGTAAGTACTATACAAGTTACTGGTGAGCTCAATTAGTTTTTAAACTAAATGATTAGCTTACTTGTGTTTTCAGGTTAAAAGTGAACCTGATGCAGCGCTTACTATTTCACGGAAAGAATACACTCCAGAGGTGAGGTGCTTGCCTGAATTCCCAATTTAAGTACTTCTCAGTTAACTGTACTCATTTTAGTTTGTGGGGAGTTTGTCTTAAAATCTCTCTTCCTTTGTAGTGTAATTCCGCAGATCTTGTACCTCAAGGAGGCGTTGGCAAAAGGAAGCGATCACGAGGTGAGGAGGAAGAGGAAGACAAAGCCAAAGGGCAGGAGAATATTTGCCCGAATGCCTCAGAGAAGGCGACACCACACAGGCGAGGCAGGAACAGTCTCCGTGCGGGACAGACCCGCCTGTTCCCACGGAAAGAAGAGCAGAGTACCACTCATACCTCTCAGAACCCTAGAACTAAGGCAAAGCAATCCAAAACCCCCACACAGACTGGTGAGTATGTCTGTGTTGGTATGTGAGTTGGTTCACATTCAAGCTAGAACTGCACAATATATTGTTTGTATCATTTTACAGTATTGACCTTAGTGAGATCAATATGGAATATGTGAAATCAAACTAAATGTTTTTATCGTGTGCTCACACAATTGCAACGTAAATAATTCAAGTCAAATTATTGCCAGCCAGTCATTCACCACATCACGAATAAAGGATCACTGATAATGTTTTAATAATATATTGTAACACGTTGGTGTACAAGTATGGTCTTATGTGTAATTGTGTCCCTCTTCAAGCTGCTGTGGACAGTCCTTCAGGTCGCTGGGGCCAAACGCTCTGTCAAATTGACCCCCAGACAGCTATACTGATTGGAGGGCAAGGTGCCAGGATGCAGTTCTGTAAGGACCCCATTTGGAAGCTGTGTACAGGTGAGCTTTCTAAACCCTTTTTTTTACTGTACTGTCCATCCACAGTACAATAATGTAAAATCTGCTTGGATATTCATTCGTCTTCAGACAAGTTTTTCATAGACAAGTTTTAACATCCCTCTAAATCTCTTAATCTTCATCTTTAGAGGACCTGTCATGGGTGCCAGCAGAAACTTTGGCAGAGGGCCCCACACCAGAGGCCCGGATTGGTCACACAGCGACCTACGACCCAGAGTCAAAGCGGATCTTTGTGTTTGGCGGCTCTAAGCATAAGAAATGGTTTAATGATGTCCACATTCTGGATACACAGAGCTGGCGCTGGACTATGGTGGAGGTAAACAGGAATAATTTTATTTTATTTTTTTGTAATTTTAATGAAACTCCTTTCACGATTTGTACTATTTAACTACTCAGCTAACACTTTATGCTGGGTGCCTATATAATAAATTACGTTTGGAGGGTTTTTCATTGAAAGTGTAGTTACAGTACAGGCTAATTTGCTTGTCTGTAAATGTAGTCCATAGGGTAAGTAAAAATAAATAAATAAATAAATAAATAAAATCTCTAACTCTTGCCTTCTTAGGCACAAGGTAAAGTTCCTCCTCTGGCCTATCACAGCTGCACATTGTTCAGGGGAGAGCTCTTTGTGTTTGGAGGGGTATTTCCCCGCCCCCACCCTGAGCCTGATGGCTGCAGCGACTCTCTCTACATCTTCAACCCTGAAATGGCCATCTGGTACCAACCTATTGTCAACGGAGACAAGCCTGCTCCACGCTCTGGGTGGGTGTGAATTTGAGGAATATAAAATCAAGTAAAGGTGAAATGAGACTAAGTGCATTAGTATGAAGCAGGCGTTATATTGAAGAATGACTGAATCGCCTTAGTATAGTAAATAAAAAGTGACCATTCTATGTAATGTTTTCCTCACTGAAAAACAGGAGAGAAATGAAGTAAAGTGACAGATCATTTAATTTGTGTTTTTGTGATTTTTAGACAAGGTTGTTCATTTTATTTATTCATCTTCTTGTCTAGGCATTCTGCTTGTGTGATGCAGGGCAAGATCTTCTTTTTTGGAGGCTGGGACACTCCTGTCTGTTTTAATGACATGTTTCTACTGGATCTCTGTAAGCCTTATATTTTGATTTCTTATTTTGCTTAATGTGGGGACATTAAAGGGACACTCTGGCCTGAAATTGGCGTTTAATGTTTATCATGTTATATAATTTATAACTTGCACAGAATTGCATCCCTCAGCCACATCAGAATCATTTTTTTTGCTCTTTTTGTGTTTTTGTCCATCAGTGTTTTCTTATTACAGTCCCATGCAAGCAATACACAAATAAGTTGTACAACCATGGTAAATTCCAAGCAGCAATATAAAACTCCACTGATGTAATGACTAATAAACAGAAATATTGATAGCTTATTAGCAGTAATGTTATCTATCTGGCTTCTTTGTACATTAGCTCATTAATGGGGGCATTTGGGTCTTTTATATTCTCATATTGACAGCTTTAGAATCATGTAATAGCTGAAGAAATATTGTCGCAGACTAAAACCAGTTACTTCATTTTCAACCAACTTGGATTTTTGGGTTAATATAAAATCATAATATTTTTTTAGGCTTGATGGAGTTTTCAGCAGTGCAAACAAATGGATCCGCTCCCTCACCAAGAAGGTACTCATAGTGTTTGAATTTTCTGCTCAGATCACCTAATTTATGTTATCAGTCATTGCTTTATGCTGTTGTACTAATTACTACTTCATATTTAATGATGCCATTACCCTCTATGACTGGCTTAAAATAACTTTCATCTTTTGTTGTAATATTATTATTTAAGCCATTACTCAGCTGGATTGTTTTAGAGGATGTTCTGTTTGACCCTACTGACTGACCTTAAAAATCTTGACCTCTGACCATAACTTCACAGTTGGCATGGCTGTGCTGTCCTGTCTGATTCCTGTTTCTTGGTCCATGGAGGCTACAATGGGAATGATGCATTGAGTGACACATTTATCTTCAACACAGGTGAGCATTGTGATCTGCCCCACTGACATCGTAGACTCAGCGTCCAGATCTTCATTGGCCATAGCAGCACGAATGTTGGCGTGGATCAGAATTTTAAAGTCTTGCAGATTTGCTTCAAATTTGTAGCAACCAGTGTTCTGATCCCTAGTCTCCACTATGTTTCATGCAACTGGTCTTCCAAATACGAACTACAGGGCCGTTATTCATCAGGAAGATTACACCAAACAATTTATGACCCAGGTGAGGTCATCACCTCAGCCAGTAACCCAGCCCAAAAATACAACATGCAATGAAAGGTTACACAAGGGCAGAACTTGTGCCCTCATATGCTTTGTAGTACTGAGACTGTTTGTCTGTGACTCACTGAGTAAACTGATTAGAGAGGAAATGTATCAAGTACCCAGGTTGCAGTAACTATTAGAAGCTGCACTTGTCAGCTTATCCTTCTGGTGGCTACAGCTTGAAGATCAGCACAGAAAATTGGCGCACCACCTTTGAGATTATAATTTTACAGGAAAACAAGGATGGTAACATGCGTTCATCTATGCACATTTTCAATTTTTTACATTTAATTCACTTTTTATAAATGTGATATTTCCCCATTTACAATCAAATGTGATTTTTAAATGAGGCCAAACTTGGACTGGGTTTTGTAATGTTGATCTTCTAAGGGAAGCTTTGTTTCTTCTCCACTGCCATTTTTTTTCTCAAATAGATACAAGCTGCTGGACCTCACTGACACTCCCTCAGCTAACATCAGTGCCACGAGCTGGACATTCCATCATCACCATGGCAACAGCATGCACGAAGGTACCTCGCACATCCTGGAAATCCACAGAAAAGGGATTTCACTGAAACCTTTAAAGAATATGTTGGTATAACAACTCCAGATGTGTTTTTTTTTTGTGTTTCTTCAAAACAAATGGGTGTCTTGCATTATTTACTTTCTTCTGTCACAGGATTCCAGTGATGAGCAGGACGAATTTTCAGAGTCTTCCTCACAAACCATGCTCATATTTGGGGGAGGAGACAATGAAGGCAGCTTTTTCTCTGACTTAATCACCATGCCAGTGAAGGATGTGTGTGAATAAGGCTGAATGATTTAAATGTTTTGTGTGTTTTTTTTTTTTGTTTTTTTTTTGTGAATTGTGTGTGTGAAAATTAGCCCTTTGGAGTCTGTTGCCCACTGAGTTGAATTCATCTCTGTTATGAATGGAATAGTTGAGGTTGGAGGTGGGTGGATCCCTGGGTGTTTCAAGTAGAATAACTGGCTGTAAGTAGAATAAATACTCTGGAAAACCAAAGTGGCTTTTCTGATCCTGTTCTGGTGACAACAGCTTTAAGACATTTGTTTCATTCAAGTCTGCAAATATTTCTTTTCAAATGTGTACATAATCATTAAAATATCATTTTAGTGTGTAAAACTGCATTGTTGGGGCATTATTGAATTGTGATTGGAAAATTGATTGTAAAAACACATTTGTTCTGTTTCTTCAGGATGTTTTTTTTTCAGGTTTCTAATTTAGCACCAACTTTTCTCCCCTTTAATAAGAACTTGTGTGGGTGATGTAGAAAAAATGAAACAAGACATTTTCATTGTTTACAAACAAGTTACATAAAGCAAACTTAAAAAGCTATAGAAAAAAAACTCAACATCTGGTTCCCCTTTTGAAGGTTTTGCGGTAAGACTTAAAAAGTGTCTCTAGAAAGATCAGACCTGCATCAAAACAACCTGCGTTTGTATAACGTTACATCATGATTTATCATTGCAGAAAATTAGAAAAATAAGTGGGATTCCTCTTTATTTTCTCGAAGTTCTGATGATATACCTGACATCCTCAGCAAAGCATTTGATGACGTAATGTATCACGATATCGATAATATCGTCGTATTGCCACCTCGCTAAGAGCTGCGATGGTCCTCATAAGCCAGCTGCTCTGCTTTGTGCTGGGCGAGGGCCGCTTGGTGTCAGCCGACGCCCGCAGTCTAGCGGTGAGTAACTTACCGCAGTGTGTTCTTGAAGGCGGTGCTGCTGGGGTGTGTGTGTGTGTGTGTGTGTGTGTGTGTGTTTACGATCCTTGCCGATGGAGGCCGAGCTCTTCTCTTCACCGCCCCTCGATGTACGTCGGCCGGCCATGTTGCTTTGCCTGTTCCGGTGTCTCTCGCCTGACTGAGCCTGGCGCTCGGACACCGCGCCTCACAAGTCCGCCTGACCCGCCGCCCCTCGCCCTCAGTACGGAAGATCGCCTCTCAGAACTGTGACCATCATGGATTTTACAACCTGACCACTCTGGATGTTCACCATGGACAGTAGTTAGCCACTTTGCCCTCACGCGTCGTCCCTTTTCCTTGATGAGGAGCGACCGCTCTGGGATCAGGACCAGGACCAGGACTGTGGAGAGACGCGGTGTCCGCGGAGCTGCTGCTGCTGCTGAGGTGTTTTGGGGGGATTTGCCTATTGGAAAGCTAAGCTAGCCGACTAGCCAGCTAACATTGTGCTAGTGCTCGCCTGCATTAGCTAACGTTAGCTCACTTCCACCGCACACCACAATAGTTGGGTAGCTAAACCAACGTAGCCAGCTAACCGCACAAGTTTATGACCTTGCTGTTCCGTTCTCCACCTTTATTTTCCTCCCACCGCTATCGGTTTCGTGCGGGGCGCGTTTATTTGTTAATACCGTCATTGTCTTGTGTTTTTTCCGCAGCGAGTGTCAAATTAGCTGGTTAGCTAACAGATCCCGGTCGGCCTGACATACTTGATTTTTGCCACTGATGTGCCAGTAAAGCTTCACTCCAGCTCGAGTTTGTCTCACAGTCGAGTCTTTCTAGCCATTTTTGAGGATGGGTGCTGTAGTCGTTTTATTCTAAGCACGTTATTGTGCTTCAGACATACTGAAGTTACCCAGCCTGTCTAATACTGAGACAATTCGCTCGCCCCGCTACAAAACCTAGTTATACAATTAGCTCAGCAGCGTTAGTCGCTGGATTTTATTCAAGGTAACCGAGCCGTTTTTTAAAGAACGGGCAGTTGTGCTAATCTAGCTCTCAGCTGAACTTGTGATTTTTATCCTCCTTCGCTGTTGACATGGACTAATGTGGGATTCAACTTGTTGATCTCTGTCTGCGTGGCTGGCTTTGCTGGCGAGCTAGCATTTAGCTAACAGCTCATTGGGATCCCAGTCCTCTCTTCTTCCTCGAGCAGCAGCCGGGAACAACGAGCAAAATCTCTCGGAGCCTCAGTGCTAAATGTGTGTCTGACTGTGGAAAGAACTCTCTCCCTCGGAGCCGTTTCTGAGAATCCCTGACCAAAAATGTCTACCCGGACTCAAGGATTAAGTGTCATAGAAAATTCTTCTGGCCAGGTGAGACTGTAAAGCTCATTCATATTCATAGTGTTCATATTCCACTCAGTACACGAGCAAATCATTTACACACACAGCAGTGTCTCAGGGGTTATCAGAAGACACGTCCCTCAGTGTGGATCACGTTGTTTCTCAACTAAGCTTGTATACTGTAAATATACACTAGACCCAGCAAGTAAGCTTGACGGGTTAGTAGTTTGTGTTTCTGCAGTCTCTCTCACTGGCAGCCTTTACATTTAGAAGACTTAAAACTCCCTGTCAAACTAACAAATATGTCGGCCAGTCTAGCCTTCGTTTCACTTGAAATGTATTTACACTGGTAAATTGTCTCCTCATCATTTAAATGATCAACTAAGAAACATAGAGTACCTGAGGAGAATTATAGCGGTCCCAAATCAGTTACAGACTCCCCGAAGACTCGTGTCAGTCTCAGAATTGATGAAGCTCCTTATGAGACAATTTTTACAAATTGAGTGAACTTGACTAACATCAGCCGCCGCGATGACAGGTGTCTCTCTTAGGGCTGGTTTCCCGGACAGTGATTAGCCTTAGTCATGGACTATATTTTCCTTTCAGTGTAAATTGAAAGGGCCATTCAAAGTCCTGTGTAGTCCAAGACTAGGCTCAGGCCTTGACCAGGAAACGGGTCCTTAGGCTCAGTTTCCTTTACCTAGATTAAGCTTAATCCTAGTCAAAAAAAGGCTTTTCAGTGGTAAGTCACCATTCATGTTACAATTTAGTCCTAGGCTAGGGTCAATCTGTATCAAGGAACAGAATCTCTGACTCAGATTGAGATTATACCTAGACTACATGGGGTCTTAGATGATAAAACACTGTTCACATTGCAGTTTATCCTAAGACTAAGCTTAATCCACTTGCAAAGCAGTCTTTTTAAATTTTCCCTTGCATCATACCATTTTTATCTCCAGTCATGTTACAGCCTCATAAAACAAAAGGTCTTTCAACATTTCCTGCATGGAATTTGAACTAGAGGCAGAAGGAGGAGCATGTATATGACCATTGATTGCTAATGCAAGTATGACTAATACTGACTGAAGTGAGAGGTGTCTGACCAGAGGTAAGCTGTACCTGAGCGTGTGTTTAGCTCAGGGATTTAACAAGGAAACTGATGTAGGTCCATTTTTCTTTTCCTCCCATGTTTCTGGGAATCTCACTCCAGGTGCTCTCAGTTCCAATTTAAGGCGATCTTATGGGTCTTGTTTTAATCGAGGTTCAACGTGAGAAAGATGAGTCAGTGGCGTTAATCATGCAGCTGAAATGTGGGTGAGCCTCAGCTCCATGAGAGGGAGGAGTGCTGTAAAATGTGTGATTATTTTGTGTCATCCTTCAGTGCTGTATTCAGGAGCAGGTTGATATGAAAGCTATTTTTTGTTTCTCTGAGATCTGAATGTAGGACAGATGTTACACTTTGAGAAAGATGACTCTTTACATCTGTTGATTCTTGTTTGCCACATATTCAACCCTGGTGTGGTGTTGTGTATTTGCGTGTTCAAACCAAATCATTACACCTGAAAGTATACTTGGAGGAGAAAAAGCACAGATGGGTGCTAATGTTGCTGTTATTTCAGGTGAAGGGCCTCTCAAACCTGCCCATTGAGTGGTTAATTGTTATAATCCTCAGAAATTTTTATAATCCTCAGAAATTCTTGATCTTGATCTCAATACACAAACAAGTGGTCCAGCCATGTTATTTGGCACCATTGCTGTGCGTTCTCTCTTGTGGAGATGTAATATCACAGGGCCACTGTTATCAATCACATAGCCTTATTCACATCGTAATATTGCCTGAAGTCTTTACACCAATTAAGGAATGAGCCCTCCCAGACCGGGGGATAATGAGGCTGTTAGTTACTAGTTATTACTAGATATTTAGTTATTTTCTTCAAATCTGGCATGTGTATATCAATACCATCTATATATCAACATATATAGTATACTGTGTATAGGTCTGTAAATGCCTGTTTTTACAGATTAGTTTTTATTACTGAGTCCTTTTTTTGCTAAAAGAGAGTGTAGGCTTACCACATGTTTGTACATTTTAGAAATTGCACTCATTTTCACTTATGTGCATTCTCACACATCTATATGTATTCAAAGATATCAATGTGGTTATGGTTTCATTGCTATTCCTGAATGTTTGCATATTAAGAAGACTTTGTTCTTGATATATTGCTGCATTTATATACTGATCACAGTCTTATCGTAGGTTAGTAGTGGATAGTATAATTTAAATGACAGAATTGTGATGTTGAGCAGGAGAAAATGACACTAGTGCAGAACTGTATGGGTTTCTCTTGTTTGATCGTGTATGAAAGCCCTTGTATGAAAATGAAGCTTACAACGATCCTTTAAAGGCTTTTATGTTGAAAACTTCAGAAGATAAATCAACCAAAAAGTATGCTGAGCTACATATGATGTTAGTAGCAGCTTGAAATGAAGTTTGCCTGCTCCATAAAGAAGGCCTGTGCATACTGTGTGTATGTCAGCACTTCAAAGAAGCTACATAGAACTAGACTAAAACTAGGCCTGCCAATAGTAAAGTAACCAGCATGATCTAGTACAAATTCACTAAGAACTAGGCCATAACAGGTTTTAATTAAAGCTTGTGCTGTCAGGAACCGCTGGTGGAACTCCATTAATGCTGGGATATTCCTAGCTAGTTAGCTACTGAACTTTTAGTGACAGCCCATACCGCTCATTAGTTAATCAGTCTACTGCAGTGGTTCTTATCCCTCATGACGAACCCTGTCCTGCATATTTTAGTGCTTTCCTTGCTCTGACACACTTACTTTAAGAAAGTGATTGCTAATTAGCTGATTAGATCGATCAGGTGTATTAAGAGCAGGGAGAATGCTAAACTATGCAGAACGGGGGTTCATGGCAAAGGATTGAGAACCGCTGATCTGCTGCTGTTTATTAATAGTGTGGACAAAAAGACATTGAGATACTGATAAGAGAACCCACTTAAGCTTTCCCTCCATACAATGGAAATTTGAGCTGATACCTCTTAGCATTAAGTTATAGGCAAAATTCTACTACAGTCAGACATGTTTTCTAAGCATGCTTGGGCTGTTGTGGGGTCTGCTTGATTGATTAAAACTGGATATGGATACTTTGTTGAGCCCATTTCATGCTAAAAGCTGTCAGTGCAAATCATCAGCCACTTTCATCTTGAGCAATCATTTGTGAGGTTGATAATCTGGGCCAAAATCTTCTAATCTAAACGTGCCAAAATGGTGATGAATACGATGAAAATAATCCTCTGGATATCGTCTGAATCAGCGTTGATTATCTCACTGGTCACCATGCACATTTGCTTCCACATGTTCATATAGCTGTAGGATATGAAAAGTAGGAACACATCCTAGATCAGCACTTTCACAGTGAGAAGTATGAGACATATGGCGCCCTTCTGTTCAGCATGGTTGAGCCCAGGGTTGATCTTTTGCCATAGTGAGATTACACTGTCTCTGTAATCTGTAAAAAAAACAAACAAAACTGCTATCTCGCACATAATTCTGTCACAACAAGAAGACCAGGGCGTCAGTGGTTGGTCTCTCAGTCTGATCTTCCGTCATCTGTTTGTAGTTCTAATTCATTTGTTTTCATCATTTCTCTGTATAGAAGAGAAAGTGTTGCATATGCTTTGAGGTAGTGGTAATACCTGCATTCTGTTATGGTCATTTGCAAAAATTAGCCAGCATCAGCATCATGTTCCATGGTGAGATAAGAGTTAGAACTTGTATGAAAAAGGTGGGATACCGTTAGAGTTACGATACACCAACACAGTGTCCTTGACAGACTTGATTTATGTTTCATTCACATTTTTTATTGCTCTGTAAAGAGAGGCAGAAGATGACGAAGCAAATGTTGAGTGATCAGGTGAGAGCAGAGGTTATTGGTTGTAAAACTCCTTTTGCCTTCCAGTGTGCATGTGAGACCACGAGTAAGTGTGCTTTTCTTAGGCTTTGTTCTGACACATATTCCAATGTTCGATTTGAGCAGGAAGGTGTTTTTCTGCAGTCTGAATGCCGCAAAACCACATGAAATCTGTTGTATAAGGTTTTAAATTCAATTCAAATGTATCCCTAAATATTTCACTGAGTTTGACCAGCCAGATCTGACAAGTTACTATTTTTTGCCATTTGGCTCCCAGCACTTCTTACGGTCAGGTTGACACACCCTGGTCAGTTTAAGGGACGCAGGATTTGTTACTATGAGAGCCGGTATGGATATCCAACCAAATGCAACTAGACTCTGAACATACTTATCAAATTCACTCACTGGCAGCTTGTAATGTGGACACTAGATTTTAAAATGATTTTAAAATCAGATTTAAGAAACAAATCTGATTTCACATACAATGTGAACACCTGGAGACACAGAAGCATCCTTTTGGTTTTTAATTCACCATCCAAAATCAAAAATGAGAGGAAACTATCAGAGCAGGTCAGCTCTTGTCATCCTTTACTTTGGTGGGTCCCAAGTTTGTGGATGTGTGAAATCATTGTGAAATGATGAGTCTAACCTTTATCAAGTAGTTTTATACAAATTGTACATCAAAAATGGTAAAAATCTTACTTGATCACTAATATTAGAGCATAGCTTTTACGACCTACACCATATCGCTGCCCTTATAAAATATTTATATTTCTTTAGTAAATGGCGGAGCAAGGAAACAGTGGTATCATCCTACAAGGCAATTAAAAATTAAACTGCCAGTTCTGCTCCACACCGCAATAAAAATCTCCTAAAATCATGACAAACCAGCCCAATTTTGTATACTAGCCACAACACATTCACTCAGGCAACAGAGCCTATTTAAGTGTTTATTTAAGCAACTATTGGTTTATTTACTTGTACTTTGAAATAAAATTGGTCTTGAGAGTTTGACTGTGGTTCTTTGGGTTTTGTAAGTCCGCAGTGAGGTGAGCTGAGTTTGAAAGGCTCAATTTCCAGGCAACTGTTGCCTATCAACTATGTGCAGTTTGCTGAAAAACAAAATCTCTCCCCCTTCTTCAAATACAGGTCAGATTGCTTTAATGGAAGTAAACAATTACAAATGTCACAATGCCAGAGAAATTGCCATCTCTGAAACATCTTCTTGACCTCACATAGCCACATATTTCTACAAATAGGTTTGCACAAGTTTGAACAGTGTAAATGATACCATGTAATAACACCATGGTACTGCTGTGAGTGAAGTTGGCCATTGAAGAAGAACCTCGTCATCCCAACCATATACAAGTGTACAGTGGAACAAAACAGCATAGCTTCAGGGCACTAGTGCAACATACAGACAGGGCTGGCGTCTACAGGACCACACAGCACATGTCTAAGACATGTTCTACATATAGAGCAAGAAAAAAAGGCCGTCCAATGCAATACTAAATCACAGCACAGTGATTACGCAAATTTCTTGCACAGCAAAGTCGAGAAGTAGTCAGATTCCTCCGTTTCCATTGGGAGATTTCTCAAACATTGTCATAGAATTAGCAGAAAGAGCTCTTTTGACTGTCCTGATGAAACATTTCCACTGTATCAAAGCAATCGGCATGAGGGACAAGATTATATATGAATTTAAGATCATTTTAGGCCATGTAAATGCAGCTTCTGTTACCTGGTGAATGCTTAAAAATTCTGAGTTGTTAAATTTAGTTAATGTGTTAAAACATTGACTGCATTGAATATGTTTGGCAATGTTGATTTAACAAAACAACAAAAACTGCACTTGTAGACCTAAAATGAATCAGTGAATATAGCGCAAAAACAATCTGGCTCACAAAGCATGTGTCAAGACATCGTTCTGCACCACTGCCTTGTTTATATAAATGAATGTAGTTTCTGCGATCGATTACAGTTCTGTATAATCCAATGAATCGGCCTTTGGCAGAGACGTCGGATAGCACTGTAAGTGGCATATAAAGATTTTTTTTTTGGTGTTTACACCTGACTCAAAAAGCCTGTTATGTTCCCATTTGTTTTGACCTGTATTTCTCCTTCACTTCTAAAGATAATAGAACACTCTGGCTTTAAGCAGAAAACACAACCTTTCAGTAAGGATTCGTGGCAATGAACACTTGTACACAAGGTTAAAGAAAAGTGCAGTCAGGACACATCAACAGTGCCTCCAGCTCTTGTAGAGTAAGCCTCTTTAAGTGGTTGGAGCAATAGGGGATCACTGACCAGTTTGTGTACCATTTATTGTATATTCTTTGTATTCTCTTGACTTAAGTCAAACCAGGCTGTGGCAAGGAAATGAGTAGACATGTTTAAAATCACTATTAATGTTGTCTTATTTACATAAAATTCTTATTCACATACAAGTTAAATAGGGCAATGATGAAAAAGGTATCTATTAATGCATTTAAAAATTTGTTAATATACAAATGTTCCTGACCTTACTAAAATACGTTTTCGCCTACATTAAGATTGACTTCCAGAGATTTTTTATTTTCAGTATATTTTCACAATATATTTTTATTGCGACAGCAGCCTTTGCGTTACTGTAATGCAAAAGGCGAACAAAATGCAGTTGAGTCCTCTAACCAGTCATTTTACCATGTGCTGTGTGCATCTTGACAACCACAGTTGCACATGGGTTTCTGTGTGTTTTGATGAACGATATTCATGTAATACAACAAGAATAAATAATTGAGTAAGGTTAATGCAGGCCAACCTTCAACCATCGCATTGAGATTGTAGTATGTTGCAGGTAAGGCTACAAGAATATGAACAAAAATGTATTATTGTAAATGGTGTTATAAAAAATTGCCAGGGAGGATTTTTTTTTATTGTGTCATGTTATGAGCCTTATATTAATATGCGCATAAATTCTGAAAGATTTCAGTACGCTGTGTACTCCTGGTCAGGTGTGTTGCAGCTTCTGTTTTGTTGCATCATTAGAAGAAATCATTTGTGGCACAGACAGAATTTTGAACGATGGTGCAGGCAAAGAAAGATGAACTCAAGAAAGCAAGACCCGCAATAGTCACAGTGTGTTGCAATGGACAATATGCAAAGAGTAGGAGTTTTACATCAGCACAACAGTTAAATAAAAAGCTCCAGAGTTTTAACATCTTTTAAAATGAAAAGATATCTTTTTCTTTAATTCTGTATCTTTCTGTGTTCTGTCATACTATTGATTTAGCCTGTTGCCATCTGACATTTGTCTTTTTGGGACTACATAATACAAGAATTTCAACTAAGAGTAAAAGGAATAGTAATATATAGTAATAGAAACAGTATCACAGTAGTCACAATTTAATATTTTAAATAATACATGTTCAAATTCAGGTTTCATGTGCCATTTATTTAAATTTATTTCTCACTGAAACAGGAACAGAGTTATTAGATTAGCCATATTAGTCAAGACAGCAATCGATTAACGGTTTATAGACGTAACCATTAGTCCCAGCCCTTTGTATGAAGCTCAACACTTTTGACATCTGAATATCAGTGTTTTCTCTGTAGTCAGCAGCCCTGTTCCACACACACAGTGTACCTATGTGCTTTAAGCTGCTAGGTTTATAAAGCAGCAAACATTTTCTTGGAGCTTTCTTGATGTCCTTTGTCTTTTGGACCATGTTGGTTAAGGCACAATGCTTTGTTTACTGACACGAAAAGCCTCTGTAGGAATTCAGTTGACTAGGCTTCTTTCACACTTGGCCTCTCACCAGAATGAGCTTTGGAGCCAGCAGGGCAAGCATGAAGCCTCTGGCTGTAGACTGTGTTGTTAAAGTAAGATCGTGTAAGTTCACTTTAGCTGACCGACCGGCAGTCACGGCAGCTCAGAATTACAAGCTACTTTGCATGCTTTACTGAAGCACACGCAGAACGTCACACCAATGTTGAAGAAGCACACACTGCAGTGTGGGTAGAGTTTATTTTAATAATCAGTCTATACGCATATCACAAAGACCCACACTAATGCTAACGTCATTTTTAGTGAGAATTATTTCTGTCAGAGGTGAGAAAGTGTACAAATAAGCCTTTGTATAAACACATTCAAATCAGTCACATATGAGGTGTGTTTTTTTTCCTGGAGGGTAAATGTAAACAGAACAATCTAACGATAGATCTTTTAGCTTCTTATTTGAACATTGATGTGCTTTTTCAGCAAATAATCACATTCCAATCCATTGTATGTTTGGGCTCTTATTTTATGTTTACTGTAGTTTGTACCTGTTAGTTTCAGAGATTCCTGGCTGTTTTTCACATCTAACTTTAGCGAACGAGAGGAAACAAGCCTTTCCAGTTGAGCTGGGCGTGAAGTTGACCGGGAGGGAGTGCCGAGGCTTTCATAGCACATGACGTCATGTAAGGGTTTGTGTGTGTGTGTCTGTACGTAACACAGAGATGAGTCAAAGCTTGTGTTTCTTGTGTTGATATCACTGCTTCAGTAGCTCTTGTTTGAATACTAGGCATGTTAGCTGAGTAATGTGTAACTCATTTGTAATGGACTTTTCCTAAAGCCCTGCTGTGTTGGATTTTTCAGTGTCTTTTTCCTTTTTTGTCATATACTTTTTGTTTTTCTTTCTATTCCAACAATACAGTATCCATATGGGTGCATTGAAAATAGCTGTGTGTGTGTGAGTAGATGATCACAGTAAGATTAGGTTGACTCCACTACCTGTCATCAAGGTCTTTGAAACAGTCTTGTGACAGCATCAGCCTATTTGTCTGTGTAGTAGCAGCTTGAACTGGCTTCAAACTCTCTTTCTCTCTTTCTCTCTCTCTCTCTCTCTCTCTCTCTCTCTCTCTCTCTCTCTCTCTCTCTCTCTCTCTCTCTCTGTCTCTCTGTCTCTCTCTCTCTCTGTCTCTCTGTCTCTCTCTCTCTCTCTCTCTCTCTCTCTCTCTGTCTCTCTGTCTCTCTGTCTCTCTGTCTCTCTCTCTCTCTCTCTCTCTCTCTCTCTCTCTCTCTCTCTCTCTCTCTCTCTCTCTCTCTCTCTCTCTCATATGCGCTTACGTTTCTTCACCTGTCTTAGGATATGCTAAAGTTTCGTCATGGGCTGTGGTATATAATCTGATCATTACTGCATCATAAATGCGTCTATACATGAATATGTATTTACTAATTCGGTTATACAGTTGAGCATTATTTATATGTTACATCATAGACATGACCTTAGTATATTTTTCCTAATTTAGTTCTACTTCAGGCTTATTCATACATTATTACATCATAAACATGTCCTTAATGTTTTTTTTTAAATTAGTTTAATATCACAGTTCAGGTTTATTTATACATCATAAACATGTCCATAAGATTTAGTTATTAATTCAGTTTATTTATACATTATTACATCATAAACATGTCTTTAATGTGTATTTGCTAACTTAGTTTAATGATTATAATCTAAGTGTATGTACATTGCTTCCTGTGTAAGGCACTGTTACAGTGCATTTTTGCAGCAAGAAATGTATTTATTATTTTTTTTACTGAAAAGAGGAGAAATGCTGTTCATGCCTTTTGTACTAAGGCCTGACCCATATGAACATTTTGTCATTTATAGTAAGACCGATTTTAAGAACCTAAAACTTGCCTAATACCATTTTATACATGCCAGAAAATTCCAGCAGTTTTAGTTAACTTAGTGATAATTATCATTTTTGTCACAGTTATTATAGTTATAATAGTACCTAGGCTCATGGTAACAATCCCTGCTTACAGTAAAGACTCATTTATCACTAAATAAACCTTGTTTATTTGTTTCTTTAATACAAACCATTGCAAGACACTAGTGTTCCTGTGTCTCCGGGTCTTGGGCAAAACACTGTTATGTTCTGTCAGTTCTCATACAGCTGGTAACCAAGCGAAAGTCTCTCCGACAAAAAGGCATCAGATGGCCAAATTGAAGATGATAATATACTACTATCACAACTTTTACTGAACCGCAAACTATTCTAGCATTCTTTTATTTGACCTTCGACTTGCAAGCTGTGACTGTGTTTGCTCCCCCCTCACAGTTCTGGTTTAGTCATTTACTGCAGCTAGTTTCCACAGAGCTACCCAAGTACGAGGATTCTGTTTGCCTCACAAGCGTAAATGTAGCAGGCCCTGCAGCAATAATTGCAAATGAAAACACCATTTCCATACAACGTTCGCTAAGAATGGATCAGTGCTGTATCAGGATGTTCGAGTTTTTAGCCACAATTAGCGAGTTATTATGGAGCCATAATGTAGCTTAATTTGGTGACCCACTGCCACTCAGTCATGACACTAAAGATGGCTCAACATACACTTTAACACACTTAGCTGTTTTATTGGTCCCAAAATGTTGCATGTCATTGATATCAGTGTTATTTGTTAGCTGTTGACAGTTTACTGAAAGAGGATGAGACCGAGAGAGAAGGGAGTGTTGTGGGCAGCGAGAGAGAGAGAGAGAGGGTGAGAGGGGTGCTGAGAACAGAAAGAAGGTCCAACTGCTGTCTATTTGTGTCCTTGGCTGTCACCACGCTCAGTTGGAAACAGAGACAGTGTGAAATTTATACCCTAAACATATTACCTGCGAAACCCTGGAATATATTTCTTTCTCAGTCCCCTCAACTCTACATCTATCCATTTGTCCGTCTAAGGGTCAGTGATATGGAAAAAAATACATCATCGTTGTACTGGGAGACTTTATGATAAATTATGTTTATCGTTTTTCTGTTGTTTGCATTAGAACAGACTAAATGCAGCAGCAGATCAATAGTGCCACATTTGCAAAAGGCTATGAACAAGTGTGAGAACAATGATTTTTAGTTTGGAATTAAAATGCACTAGGAAAGATTAGGAGAAGCTGTTGAAAATTGGTGAAACATGCTTTAAAGAGATAATGGCACAGTGTAGATGTCCACTCAGCTACTTGTTACTGTGCAGTTTATACAGTTAGTTTATGCTTGCTGCTGCTGTTGCTTTTGTTGTTGTTGTTGTTGTTGTTTACAAGTTCTCTGTTGGTGTTTATGGTACACATGCAGTTGTTCTAGGTCCTAGCACTGATGATACCCATGATGAAGTGTAACATGCCATATTGCCCATCCCCACCTACCTCCATTCTTTTGATTTTTCCGTTTCACTCTTTATTTATGTCCCCCTTTCATGGACTTGACATGACCTATGTTTTGCAAATCTGTGGACACATTGCTGTAATTGTCTTTTTAATGCTTTATTAGTAGCATGTACCATAGATGAGATGCTGACATGCTGTTTAGTGCAGCGTGTCCTGATTCTTAGGGTGTTTTCACACCTGCCTTTGGTGTGGACCAATCAAACTTTTGGTCTACACGTAATTAAACACAAGAGCATGCTTTACTGTACTTTTAGCAGCACGTCAGCACAGTACATAGGGCTGGTCAGTACAGTCCAAAATGCACCAGATATGCAATTTTTAGTCCCTGGTTTTTAGTCAAAAATTGACATTTTTAGTCACTGGTTACTTTAAATTTGTTTTAAAGCTACAGTCACAAGACATAAGTAGAAAATGATGATGAGGAGAATGTATTTAGATGTATTTATTAGAATTTTTTAAATATCTGATAAAACATTATACATCTGATAAAGCAATAAACCATCTGAAACAACATTATACGGTCAACTCCAGAATTATTGGCACCCTTCATGACTGAGCAAAAATCAACATATTAAATTAACCACTCATTCATTTATTCATTCATTCATTCATTCATTCATTCTAACCCACTTATCCTTCTTGGTCATTGCGGGGAAGGTGTGCTGAAGCCTTTGGACCCTGGACACGGTGGACAGATTGCCAGTCCATCACAGGGCAATCACACATTCAAAGAGTGATACTTTGAGTTTTTAAAAATGGGTAAACTGCATATTTTTTATTTTGGAACAAAGAAAAGTTTTCCTTACTTATTTATTTATTTTTTTAATGTACTGGCTCCTTCAATGTAATAATTGCTGAAGGCTCCCCTGACGAGAAAAACAGCGCTGATCTGCTTTCTGTAATGTTTAACAAGGTTGGAGAACACTTGTTGTAGGATCTTGGACCACTCCTCCATGCAAAACATTTCCATTTCCTTGATATTCTTGGACCTTTGTTTGTGCATTGCCCTCTGTAGTACATAGGTTTTCAGTTGGGTTCAAATCTGGAGACTGAGGGGGCCATTGCAAAGCTTTGATTTTGTGCTGCCGCAACCATTTTTGTGTGGATTTTGATGTGTGTTTAGGGCCAGTATCTTGCTCAAAGGTCCACCCACGGCTAAATTTCAGCCTTCTGGCAGAGGCAGACAGATTTTGGGCTAGAATCTCCTGATATTTACTGGAATTCATTATGCTGTTGATTTTTACAAGATCCCCTGCAGCACTAGCAGCAGAAATGCCCCAAAGCGTTAATGATCCATCACCGTATTTGACAGAGGTGCTTTTTGTTGTATGCAGTCCTTTTTCCACCGAACATGATGGTTGTGTACACAGCCAAAAAGTTTGAATTTTTCTCTCATCTCACCATCACACGATTCTGTTTGTAGTGCCAGTGACATTTTGCAAAGTTTAGGCACAACATTTTGTGGCTTGCTCTTGGGAAAGACTTATTTTATGGAGCTTATCCAAAAAGCTTCTGGTCATGGAGATGGTGACTGACACTGGATTTTGAAATGCGCAATCAGCAATATTCCACTTAAAAAGATGATCTGTATGTTTCTCTTTGCCTCTCTTTCAGTCCTCCTCACTGTATGTGAAACAGTGTGCTCATCTGTCCTTTTCCTGGTAAATTCTCAACTGTTCCATGCTTTTCAACCTTTTATTATCACACTGTTTGGACTTAATGGTACTTTCAGGTAACTGCTTATTTCTAGTAACCATTTTCTGATCTGTGCAGGTCCACAAACGTCTCTTACATGAGTTGGAAGCTATTTGATGGGTGGATCACAAAGAGATTTTTAATAATCATAGTCTTGTGTATATACTCCAGAGAAACAGACAACGGTATTAGACAAAAATGGAGTTTCTAGAGACTAGGATAAAAAAGGGAGCATTTTTTCCACCCTGAGATTTCTTTACATTTCTTTGGTTTTATTTAAGATATTGTTTAGTGGTGCTAATCATTTGCTGTGTATGCTTTTGAAAGAATACACTGTTGATAAAATAAAACAATTCTTGCAGGAATGAGTCTCGTTTAGATAAATGATAAGAAATTTCACCATATTTTTAACGGGTAACTTGAATCATTGTATGTGTTGTTTATTTTATATAATTGCTTTGCTCAGTTTTTGAAGGGGGGGGGGGGTGGCAGTAATTCTGGGCTTGACTTTATAAGGGTATTTTCATTATATGTAATAAACATTAGACATACAAAAACGTGAACGTGAGTTTTTGTGAATTTGACTTCATACACATGCCCCTCCTTCTGCCGTGCCGTGGCTGTTTTGATTGTTGTGAAGTTTTGCTCAGAGCAGGGAGTGCATGACGTGACCCGAGCGTGACGGTGTAGTGGGAGTTTGTGAAAGAAAAGCTGGTCTGCGGATCTGAAAATGTGAAATGAGAGCTTATTTGACTCTACTGCATTGACGCCATTTCAAAGTGTCCACGATAGTGTTACACCAAATACACAGAGCACAGAGCTAATTGGTTGGTTGTGTGTGTATGAGAGAGAGAGATGACTGAAGTTTGTGCTTGTGTGTATGTGGGTGTCAGATAAGCTAATAAAGTTGTGTGTTCTGAACCTGCCAGCGTTTGCCCATCACATTGTGATTATGGCCACTTTGACTTAATGGTGAAGGGAGAGAGTGAGTGATCCTTTAGTAAGGTAAGTAAAAGTGAATGCGTTGAGAGGACTGCTGCAGCGATGGATCTCCATGGCAACGCAGCAATCACGACCTAGAGTGTTTTCCTTTTTTTGTAAAGAAATGGAGTGTGTGTGTGTGTGTGTGTGTGTGTGTGTGTGTGTGTGTGTTTTAAGAGAGTGAAGGGAGTTGTGTTGTGCAGCTGTTTGTAAGTATATCAGGTTTCTAGGCACTTTTGGTGCACACACCCCGTCTCAGATTTGTGAAGAAACTGCTGTGGAAGCTGAAAAGGTCAGGGATAATATAATGGCGCTCACGTCAAAACAGGTCCAGCCTGACCCTGCTGTTCTAGTCTGGGATCAACACGAAGAGTGTTTTATCACCACCATCACCTTAGCAACCTTGTATCACCAGGGCTGTGTCTCAGATCCAGTACTGTAGTGTACTAACCACTTTTACTGCAACTGTGCAACTGTTTTGTTTATACTTGGAAATAATGATCTACTACAATGAGAGGTGGGCAATATGAAGGTTATTGTTGTGTCACAGTAGACATGATGGTATCATGGGTTGTGTTTAGGGCCTGAACAGTGTTTTACAAAATGTATGTACTTGATATTCAATATACGTAGGATACAGTAAACATATATATACCTGCATATGATTTTTCTGACATCTCTGCACTTTTAGCTTCAGTTTTTAGAGGCAAGATGACATGGATGTCTAGAATTGATTTATTCTTGACATTTTCCATATATTAATAATGACTATTCTATTATAAGGCCTTGGGTGATTTGAATTTATTTTAAGCCTTCATTTTTGTGGCTCATAAAAAGACAAAGTGTAACTGGAAATATGTAGACCAGTTCACAAATCATTAATATTTGTATTTGTCTCATAAAAAGACCAACTTAAACTGTCGACTGTTATGGAGTCTGTTAATAACAATAAAGGTAGGGTAAGGTATAGTAACTTGTAAATTGTAAATTTATTATTGGATTTCTCTTTTTCTTGCCACAATTAGTCTCTGGTCTCGACTAAAACCATCTGCCATTGTTTAAAAAAATAAAAAATAAAATAAAACATTCCATTGGTTGGATTCATTCAGAGCAGGCCACAAATGCCACAAAGCTCTTCTGATAAAATTTGGAAATGGACCCTTGGATCAATGTTCTAAGCCATTAATCTATACGTCATTTGTGTTTGTGAGTACAAATGAAAATCCTTTATTAAGATTTGAATTTCACGAAAACCTGTTGTGTGTACCGTCTTGCGGAAAGTAAGAACATTCTTCACATTTTTGCCAATTTTTTTTATCAGTTTCGGACATTGAAGCAAACAAGAAATCAGAGGTTGCAGAATCTGTTGATACAGAATATAATTTCAATGAAATTTGATATCATTGATAGCATGACAATGTAAATAGTTATGTAATTATGTAATTGCATTTAAACACTGTAATAAAATGAAAAACTCTTTAAGAGCTTTAATTCTGTTGTCTGAAGTGAATTCGTAAGGAGTATAGCTTGCTTTTAATTCATTCCACTGTACAATTTGAAAAGACCAGGAAATTTGGACTGGAAGTAGTTCAGTTACTTTCAAAGGACACTATGACTTGGTTTTGCTCTTGTTTGAACTCAGTCTTGACTTGATGGTGATTAATCATAGTCTTGGACTTGAACATGGTCTTGACTACAACCCTAATACATAGAAACAAGTAGCTGATTTGATGTCACCCTAATGTGCTATCATCCCATTTTATTACTTTATTTGTCCAATTAGTTTATTTTTGCAAATCATTGAGTAAAAAAAAACTCCCGGTGCTTATGTTTTTCCATTGTTTTTTTTTGTTTTTTTTTTGGCACTGCTGGCTGGTACATTATGTCATAGCATTTTGATTTGAGATTAAACTACAGTATAATAATTCTGACTCTAGAAGTGAAGTACAGATAGTGAAGTGCTTAATACCTGAATTTGTGTCGCAGGACTGGCTCAGTTTGTCTGTTGCCTTTCAGAGTAGTAAGGACCAAGTATCATGGCTGAGCATAGATGAGCAGTGAAGAGAAAGCGTCGACAGCAAAGCACCTCAGTCTCTTCAGTAGTCCGCCTGTGTGCCGCAGAGAAAGGGTAATAAAGTAAAGGGAGAGGGAGTTGTGGCTAACAGGGGAGATTTTAGCACATAAATAAAGAATCAGTTGAGTCAGGATGTATATAGAGTCTTTAAGTGTGAAGAGAAAACAGAAGACAAACCTAAGATATGTCTGTGTGAGAGAGAGAAAGATTGTGCGTGAGTCAGTGTGAGTGTGCTATCGCGATGATGTAATGATAGTTCCACCCATACCACCCTGCTTCTGTATCAGCTGCATGAGGACACACACACACACACACACACACACACACACACACACACACATTATACCAAGGTCTAAAATCCACCTGTGATGAACACTATGCTGTACTGTGTGTGTGTGTGTGTGTGTGTGTGTGTGTGTGTGTGTGTGTGTGTGTGTGTGTGTGTGTGTGTGTGTGTGTGTGTGTGTGTTTTTATGTATTACAAGGGAAAAACCTTTTCATTGTGGTTACTAAATTCAGTTTAGGTTTGGATTATGAGAAGCAAAAAATACAACCAACTTCTAAGACTGAACTTGCGGAGTTGTGGAAAAATATTCCTGAATGCAACCCTCTGGCAAATCATGGAAGCTATAATAAAAGGCAAGAATGGACACAGTTAAATACTGAAAACAAGATTTAATTGTAGAGGCTGCTGTGCAGTTTTGTATTAAACATATGTTTCCTATGTTTTTTTTTTTTTCTTCTATCTCTTCACTTGTCAGTGTTTGGAATCTGTCTTTGAACAAAATGTGAAGTGTATTTGAACTTGAATTTGAATTTGAACTCCTGTTTTTTGCTTTTTGTCTTTGACTTTCACTTTCCTTATGCAGCTGGATTATACAGTAATGAATAACTTGTACTAAATGTCCAGGTTGACTGAAAATAGTGGCCTTTGTCCCATCTGTATTATATATAAGTACCTATACGTAATAATTTTTGTATATTAATGGCTGATTTGACAGAAATGAAGGGTGAGCTTTATATATGGAACCTGTTTTAACATATTTAATGCAAAAAAGTCATATTAATGACCCTACATCCTGATGTTGTGTAAGTGTGTGTGTTGCTCTTTAAAGTCACAGCTCTATCCTCAGTAGCTGTCAGCACTGTGTCAGCGTCTCCTCTTTCCACACCCTGACTTTTGCTACTGCTCTTGTCTTAGTCTGTGAGTCTACACACACGCACACTCTGAGTTGGGGTCTCATGTTTTTTGGCTGGCTTTTCCTGCACTTCTGAGATGTTGTGTCTGTTCTTTTAAATTGGCATTGTGTGAATTAGTTTAGAAGTAAGTAGTGTGTGTTTGAGTGTGTGCCACATGTGCCATGACGTCAGGATGTTAATTGTACTCCTCTGAACTTTGATCGAGTTAGACCGAGCAGTCTTAGTGTGCAGTGTGTCTGTCTTTGCTCTTTGCACAGTGAACACCTCACTCAATTTATAATTACTGAGCGTCACCAAAACCTTCATCCATTTCATTCAGATATAAAGGAGAAAGACTTGTCTTTCACCTCAGATGGAGGGTGTGTGTGTGTGTGTGTGTGTGTGTGTGTGTTAATCAGCAGTGAGTAATTAGCAGTTTGTATGAATGTAATGCATAATTTGAATTCCCCAACTGACCTGCTGATAAACGGATGTGTTTATATGTATTTTGCCAAATAATGTTAATGTTTTATTAAAATTACATCTTTTTCTTGTTTTATCTTTTCATGTAAAGTATAAATAAATGTTTATTGTTGCGTTACATCCATTATTATTGTTTACTGCCTTGATTTAAATAAAAACAACCCTCGATTCATCATGAAAATAATCAGTAGATCACACTTTGACTGATAAAGTATTGCCATTTGTGTTTGATGGCATAGTGATTTCTGTTATTGTGTAAGGAACACTGTCAGAAAAGGCTGCTGTATGGGGAGGTTATTGTCCATCAAGATACAAACAGTGTAAATGTATCCTGTATGGTTATTAACACAAATTCAACATGTAAACATGATCTGACAAACCCAAAAAATGCTGAGATTTAATCCAGTTTGTCTCACGAACCACTTTTATGCACATAGAAACGCATAAATAGGAATATAAGTCACAAATCAGTCAAACTTTATTTTTATTCGGTTTAAACAAGTGAATGACCGTAAGTGAAGCAGTTACCGATTGAACAGCGCTTTTAGTGAGCTCATGCTGTAGCGTAAAAACACTTGCCTCCAACAACAAAAGAAGCCTTGTGCTTATTTTATACAGTGATAAACACAGCAGCAATAAAAATCTCCGGTTTTAAATGCTGAAATTACTAAAATGATTTTGCTCTCACCAGTGGGGACGTGCACAAAGCATAGTGCCTTGGCCGATTTAATGAAGTGGCTGTTTTTTTCTGCGTAGGCCTGTTGTGTTCATATGGTCAAGAGAAAGTATTATGTTTAGTTTAAATTTCAATTAAATCTAAATGAATTTCACACATTAACTTGTGATTTTTTCCTTTTTTTTAGACTAAGTTCTCTATTCTTCGCTAGGAAACCAGCAAATAAGAACTCTCTGTATTTTTTGTGTGTGTGCGAGTATTTGAGTGGTTCACGTTCAGCAGATGGGCCTAGCGGCTCTAATCTGTAAGTTTAGCTTTTTTTTTAATGTCGTAAATTGGGGGGATTGGAACTGGGATTTGTGTTTGGAGCTTTTAGGTAATTTGACTGGATTAGGGAGCTTTTTAGAGTTGGGGATGGCCCTAAATCTAGTCAATGCTTATGGGATTATCATATTTCATTCAGCAGTACAAGCTGCTGGTGCTCTGCTTTCATTCTGTAGTTTCCATTTGTCCTACTGTCACTAATTTATTATGCTGTATTCGCATGTTAAAAACTCTTTGTACATCTGTAAATTTTGAAGCACATCATGTTTGGCCATGTTTCATAGGCTAAGCTCCTGGATTCAATATGCCAGTGTTATTTCTAGCCACCACTGAGTCGCTGTGATGGTGCAGTTAAATTTGAAACCGGACAAGTTGTTTTGTAACTTCCTGGTTCACTTCAGAGTCTGCTTTGATACACGTGTAACAGTATTTAGTTGGGAAAGAATCTGTAGCTAAATTTCAGTGTTTCTGCCTTCACAAGCCTTTTTTTAACATTTTGGAAAACCTCAGTGTTAAACTGCTGAAAATCGAGCCTTTTGCACTTTATAATAAATGTTTAGCTGGCACTGTTCTAGTGAAAGGTTACACTAAACTTCAACAGGCCCAAGTTTCTAGTACTATTATTACTCTATACAGTATTGTATGCACATTGTCGTTATCAAATATAGACTGCTTTGTGTGCATATGTTTGTTTGTATACATTTTCACTAACATAATGTTCTGACTTTGTTGGAAAACATTATTATTGCTGTCCATTAAAAAAAAATAAAAAAAACTCCACAACACCAAATTACATATTAACTACAGTAAGTTAATGTGAAGTGATATATTGCAAATATACATTTTGAAACTATTGTCTGCAACACATTCCAGACGAGGCAATTGACAATTAGGAACATTGTGAAATCCTACCACTCCCCCCCACCTCCCCTCCCAGAAAAACCCCATCTTAAACAGGTGCTGCCGTAGTGCTTGAAACGCCTAGTCCTTTATGAGCAAGGACAGGTCGAAGCTTACTTTAGTATTACTTTACCTATTACTTTATGGTAAAAGGAACTCACCACTCTTTACTTTTAATCTACAACCTGGATGCATCTGTGCCATTTGGAAAGTTCAGTAGAAAACCCAATAGTCCTTTATTTAAAAAGAAAGAGGAAATTACAGTAAACATAATTTAAAGATGTCACTAGGCCTGTTGTTGCTCTGAACACACGGCCAGTAATGCTTAATAAACTGTAAACAACTAGGGAAAGTCCAAAAACTGCCGACTGCCACAAATCCTGAACAAACATTGCATCAAGCCTGTTTAGGTGACTTTGAGGCTTCCTCTTCTCCAGCACAGAGATTTTTTTAGCCAGGCCTTTTGTTTTGGCATTATCAGATGGTTGGAAAAATTGCTTTTTGAGTTTACGATGGTGGAAAGCTGCTCCTCTTAGTAGTCCTGTCTTTCTGGAGCCTCCTGGCCTGTGACCCTAACCAGCTTCACCTGTCTGCCTGGATCGCACTGCACATACTACACACACACTCGTGTTACACACCCAGACTTGATGTCACTCTGTTATGTTGTCGCTGTGTTACGTTGTCATAGGGACGTTAGTTTGAATGATTATCTTTGAGTGTGTAACATTTCTCTCTTTCACTCTTCCTCAGACTTCATTGGACTCAAAAGCAGGCGGGCGACCCAGCATGCCGCGCTGCCGGAACCCAGTTGCTACAACAGCAGATGAGCAGCCGCACATCGGCAACTACCGTCTGCTGAAGACCATCGGCAAGGGCAACTTTGCTAAAGTTAAACTGGCCAGACATGTCCTAACAGGGAAGGAGGTAACCAGAGCCTTCGTCTGACCTGTGTCCAGTTCTCTGACCGTCTGTGCATTTCTGTGCGAGTCTCCCTGTGGACTCCCCTCATGTCTCTGTCACGATGGCTCATTTAAAGACTCAATTAAAAAAAATGGTCAAAGTTGGCAGTTTACATATTGTTAATGCATATTATAAATACTCCCATTGTTATCTTCTATAAAGAGAAACAGATCCTGAAGAGCACAATTTTATATCAATTTTTAGCATTTTGCATACATGAATAATTGTTCAAACATCTTAGGCACCTAAGTACATCTAACCAGATCATTAGAATAATGAAAATGAACATGAATACAGTAAAACATAAGAATTTTCTATTTTGGAAAAACTAATGGATATCTTCTGAGCTAGTTAGAAAAACAAAGTTTGGTTTCATATTTCTCCTTTAAATCCGAGCCATCACACGGATTTGTTAAATTCCACCGCAAGCACTCTTGTTTTAACACAATGAAGCATTGATTAGCCAAATCAGGCATTCAGTGGTCACTACCATTAACACTGTGCCTAAAACTTTTCATCAGTTGTGTGTGTATTTCTTATCTGTTCATGTCCTGCAAGGTTAATTATTCTGAATTTTCACTTGTCAGCATTGTTGATCAAAAGCTCAATTTATAAAAATTGATAATGATGGTACTAGACTCTGTGAATATGAATGAATATGACACTCAAGTTTTTTTAAATTTCCTTTTTTCTATTTTAGGTTGCTGTAAAAATCATAGACAAGACACAGCTCAACTCTTCTAGTCTTCAAAAAGTGAGTCTGCAAATTCTTGCTGTTATTTTTTTTTCCTTTCTTTTTGATCTTTCTCTCTTGAGGGTATGCATAAAGGGGCTAATTACAGGAAGAGGGGCTGAATGACTTCCTTTAGTAAGGGGTGGGCAAGTCCTCCAGCTCATAAAATACACACACCAGCCTCTACATTCTCTCCTAAATCTTACTTTACTGTGTGTTCGAAATGTTTAGAATAGTTTCTTTTCTTACTGCAGGTCTTGGTCGGTTTAAGTAATGTAAAGGTTGTGTAAAGTTAAATAAAGATAATAGATAAACTTGCCAGACAAAGTGACAAAATCAGGATTTTCAAGTGCCAACCTTTTTTTCCCAGGAAATCAGTATGCTTGCTTTTGGAAAACTATTACTGTTCAGGTTGAAGTTTTCCTGTTTTCTAGAGTTTTCTTTGATACTATGCATCAAAGATTTTATTTACATACTGTACGGAGGTTGTCTGTAATATAAATGTCAATGTAAACAAAGGAAGGCTCATATAATTTTGCAAGACTTTAGAATGATCTTTGAAAATATGTGCAATATTTTTGTTGGTGTGTTGTTTCTTATGATGTTAGTTTTGCCTGTATATAATGGATTTTGTTTTGGTTTGTAACATCAGGCCACAGGGCCTACAGTTGAAAATTTGCCAGCGTATTTACTTCAGTGTTGAGGAATGTGCATTTTCTGACATAATTATAATAATGACGACGACAACAATTAACTATTTGAGACTGAACCTGAATTCAAATTACAGTAAAAAGTGTGAAGATTAAGGCTTAAAAGCTTTTAACGGGAAGGACCTGATAATTACAGTTGATGAGAATCTTCTGAAGCTGTGTTCTTTCTTGTCTTTGCCCTCAGTTGTTCCGAGAAGTGCGAATCATGAAGCTTTTAAATCATCCAAACATAGGTGAGTGAGTTCTTCAGCACCCTGTATAGTTGTGCAGTGTGACTGTCTGACTCTGCTGTTACAGTTGTATCTGTGTGATACTCTTTCATTCAGGACTGTGCGTGCGTGCGTGCGTGTGCGTGCGTGTGCATGCGTGTGTGTGTGTGGCCCCAATGGCCTTGATGGCAGCAGTAGCTCATTAGTGTGTAACCAGCACTCCTAAATATGAGAGATGAAAGCAGAAATATGAAAGGGAAAGCCATGGATGCTTTGAGGGTGCGGCACAAGAAAGAGAAAGGAGGAATCGACCCTGTTTTAACCAGTTTAATACTCTGTATTAAGGATTTGAATATGGGCAGCTTTTTACAATGTGCTTTGCTTCAGCATGCCCTGTTGGCAGCAAGATCAAGACTAACTCGCTCCAGTAGATCTGCTCAGCCGATTTACTGACTTTTACACAAATGTCTGAGTGGTTAAGATCAACCAGCAAATACGTTTTTATGATCACCATGTGTTGCCGCGGTTATTTTCTGTTGACTGCTTTGTCAGGGCCTCTTCGAATTAAAATGAGTTTTATGCCGTTTTGCTTCGATTATCTATAAGAAACATTCTAAGACGTTGTAACTTCCATGGAGAAATATACAGTGACATCAATAGCACAGCAACTGGAATTAAGATTATTAGGCATGAGTGTGAATCTCTGATATCTGTGATTTGTTTACTGTGTTTACTTTGATTTGTTTACTTTATTTGTGTAAAATATTGAGAATTATTGTTAAAAATAAAGAGTACAGGAGCTACTAAACTGCAATTCTTATGGAATCTTACACGAGGAGACTGGATAATGTAATTGTATCACAAGATGTCTGCTAGTATTGCATGATACACTGGTTCATCCAGTATACCAGTTAAAATTCCTTGCAAGGTATTAGTTTTGTCATTACCCTTATACCAGTATGCAAATAAGTGCAGATAGTGCAAAACACTGAGACCGCAGAAAGCCACAGTAGATCGCATGTGACTTGAAATGTACCCAGAGAAAGGCAGCCAGTCCTTTAGAGAAACAGACAAATGTTAATGCCAAGTTATTTCAGCTACCGTTACTATGATCTGAACTACATGACACTGTGTTATGTGATGCTGCATAATTTGGTGTGTGGTGGTCTTAAAGCTGGAGTGTAAGGGGAGCTTTCGTGCCTGCCTTGTTTGGTCTGGACATTAGACTTTTCAGTTTATTTCGAAACAAAATAGCAGGTGTGAAAGGTACTTCATACCACAGTTTGGACCAAAGGACCCAAATTTTTGGTTCAGTTTTTGGTTTGGTTTATTAGCAGTGTGAAAACATTTTTATGAAATGTTCAGACTTTCGCATCAGTTACAGGAAGTTTTTTGAAATGATAGAGTTGTTGTTTTTTGTGATGTCATGAAAACCAATGTATTTGCATATATCCACCCCTTCAGCTGACAGCAGTTTAGCCCTGCCATTTCATGCTGAATGTATAAGGAGAATTTCAGCCTGGAATTCTTTTTGAGTGAGGCTCAATACAGGGCAGCCAATCAGAACAGAAGTTATTTACATATATCAATATTAGAGGCACAGTAACAAAACAGCATGCTTAATTCTAAGGCTTAAAAGATGCTTGAAGAGAGAATATTGTCATGTAAAAACAATAAACAATACTGTAGGATGTGGGCCTTTAAGAACAACTTGAAAATCGCCCGAGAGTTGTATTGTTGTAGTTGCATTGCTTGTCAGCACTGACAACAGTGAAACTGTATAGTATTTTGCTTTATATATGCAAATAGTTGAGTTCTCAGGAAATGCTTTTTATTGCATGCATAGTAATGTTTCGGACACAGGCTGTTGCCAGAATGCTGCAACATTTGTAACCACCCTTCAGTCGCAGTGTACGGTTGCCCACGGGTTGCCAAATCCCCAGTTAACCCTCTTTTAAATCCCTCTTGTTGACATGTTTTGACTGATAATGATCCTCTCTCTCTTTCTCTCTCTCTGACTTCCCCTTTTTCTCCTCCCTCTAGTGAAGTTATTTGAGGTGATCGAGACGGAGAAGACACTGTATTTGGTTATGGAGTACGCCAGTGGAGGTGAGGGGGCTGTTGGGGCCTGCTGTCACTAGCAATCTTATCAAGTGATGAGGAGTACTCTCCTCAAAGCACTTTGAACACTGGCTTTAAATATCATCATGCTATCTTATTCTCTTTCTTCCCTAACTTCCTTTCTCTGTCCTGTCCTTTTCTTTTCCTCCTTTTACTTTCTCTGTCCTTCATATCATTCACTTGTTTGTGTGGTCTTCCGTTATGAAGGTGAGGTTTTTGATTACCTCGTCGCTCATGGGAGGATGAAAGAAAAGGAGGCACGTGCCAAATTTAGACAGGTGAGTGTGTGTGTGTGTGTGTGTGTGTGTGTGTGTGTGTGTGTGTATGTGATGTGATGTGATGTATTAATATTGACAGGTAAAGTGTGTTTTGTCTGCTTAACTGCCTGTGTGTGTCAAAGAGACACAGGACTCGTTAAACTTAAAAGCTCTTGTGTGTTTGTATTTAATGGTGACAGTTTAATTACAGACAGAACGTCTCATTTAGATTGAGACCGTTCCCATGTGCACGGAGCACCACAGTCTAATTCACTTATCTTACTAAAAGCTCTGTCTGCGCTCCCTCTCCCTCTCCCTCTCCCTCTCCCTCTCCCTCTCCCTCTCCCTCCCTCTCTCTCTCTCTCTCTCTCTCTCTCTCTCTCTCTCTCTCTCTCTCTCTCTCTCTCTCTCTCTCTCTCTCCCTCTCCCTCTCCCTCTCCCTCTCTCTCTCTCTCTCTCTCTCTCTCTCTCTCTCTCTCTCTCTCTCTCTCTCTCTCTCTCGGCCTCTATCTACCTTTCTCTCTCTTTTTATTTGCCTCTCACTGTGTGTGTATGTCCATCTGTCCATTCCTCCTTTCTGTCTGTGCCATTTTGTTTCTCTCACTATCTTTCTCTTACTGCCTTTGTCTGTCTATTGCTATCTATCTTTCTGTCGCTCTGTCTGCCTACGTGTCTCTATCTATCTATCTATCTATCTATCCAGATTGTGTCTGCAGTGCAGTACTGCCACCAGAAGTGCATTGTACACAGGGACCTGAAGGTGAGTGATGGCTGTACCTTTTATTCAGAAGAACTGTGTGTAAGTGACCTTTCAGTACTTCGTTTAAATGTGGACTCCTGTGCAAGACGACAGGAGCAGGATCATCTCTGCGCATTTTCATCTGCATTAGTTCTGTAATGCCTCTTGCAGCCCTCCTATTCTAAAAATGTAATCACAAAATCCATTTAATCGCAGTCGCCATGATAGCAAGAGTTTAACCCCCCTTCAACTCCGAGAAGTAGTTTGAGCTTTAGATTAAATATGCCTTGTACTGACCACACAGATGTGCAACACACACACACAGTGTGCATTACTACGAACCCAGTTCTGACCTGAAAAACAAATAATTTAATATGTTGTACTGTTTTTAAGTCTCTGTTTCAATTTAAGCAAATTTGTGATATTGATCATGATAACACTTTTGTATGAAAGGCTGATTTGTTCCTTTTAAGCCTGTGTTCAGTGTCCACTTTGGGGGCACATGGTCATTAAAGTGAAAGAGGGACATACTGTACCAAATACTAAAAGATTCTGATGTATGGAAATATTTAAAAGATTCTACTCACTCAAATTCTTATGCTGATGATATAATGTGCGATTTTAAAAGTAGAAAAGAATGCAAAATAGAAGCATTTTCATTAGTAGTCTCAGACTTTTGGACCCCACTCTATTACTATTACTATATCTGTGACTGAAGCCTAAACTTTTGATGCCTTGGTAAGTGTGCAGTCAGCCAGCTAAGACAAATGCATATCATTAAAACTGAGCAGACACACCATATAAGGCTTGCAAGGTGCCAGAATGCCACAACGGCCAGTATTTCTACTTTTGAAAGCTAGAGATGCACTGCTACTGGATTTGCAGGCTGACGCCGATTTGCGTATCTGCTGTTGCCACTGCAAAAATCAAAATACAAGTTTATCTCATACATTCATAACTCCAGGAACCTTTTACATTTGTTAATAGAAACTCTGTAAAATTAAAAGGAAATAAATCTTAGGTTAAGTGAAGAATGCTTTTCCTCCTCCTATAAAGTTACCATGTTATCGATACAAGGTTTTGTTCCGACAGCTATGTATTTCTAGTGGGCTGCGAATGCAATAAAATGAATAAAATGCAGACATTTTTGTGCATTGCACAGCCTAAACATTCTTCTCTTATGGTACACCACCAACTGTCAGTCTGAAATATCAGCCAAATCTAAACATCTGTCCAATGCAGATCATTTTTTAAGCAAATATTGGCTGATATCAGTATGATTCCAAAATCATCATGAATTCCTAGTTAATATAGTACAAATCACATGCAGTCATATAGAAAGGTTTGAATACACCTGAGCTGATTGCATGTTTTGTTGCAATAAATGAAAGTTAACACATTTTAATGTCAGAACACACTTGTGCACATTGTAACATGCAATAATGTTTATGTAAATTAACATATTGGGGGACAAAGAAAAATAATGAAAAAAATATGTGGCTTGTATAAAAGTTATGGCATATTTTATATTCTAGTTTTTTCTGGTGAAAACCTGTTTTGAAAACAGCAGCCTCCCATTATATTGCAAGAACATTTTGTGATGTATGGATCAGTAGAAAATCCCAATGATGAAATTACAGATTTTGTACATTAATGTACATTAAATTTCGATTTTTTTTTTTGCTCTTCTTCAAAATTTATCATAATACTGATGATATGATAGTATATTGAAGACTTGACACAGCATGTATATTCTTGTATGATTGTCTTTGCTGTCTGTATGTTTTGTGTTCATGGTATTCACCGGACTGAAAGCGCTGTAGAAGCTGAGGTGTGCGTGTGAACTCTTGACTGTTGCTTCATTTTCACTGAGAGTGCTCTGAAAGTGCAGGCTGTGTCTGTGTGTGCCGTGTGCATGTGTAATGTTGTGAAAGTTGGTCCATGTTAGGTGGGTAATATTTAACTCTGCCAGCCAAGCCCAGTTAGCACTCTGCATCTGTTGCTAGGCAACGCGGCCTTCCCGCTTGGCTAACGTTGGTGGATAAACATTTGAGTGGCAGCGCTTTGGGTGCTTGTGCATTTCAACACCACCACACAGGCATGCACGCACATATACATGCACATCTGCATGCCTGAGAGGGCTCATCAAGGCGATTTCAAAAAAGCTTAGAGGGCTGAGAGAGTTAGACAGGACACTTTGAAGTCAGTAAAAGATTATGTAGAAGTTGCTGATATGGGAAGACTTTATAGCTTGTCATTTATTCTTTGCTGACTCTTCTTTGTTTTGTACTGCTTTTATATTTTGCCCTCAAACCCTCTTGTCCTTCATCCAGCAAATGTTCAAAAGTTCACAGCTTTCCTTTCCTTTTCCCTCTTCCTCTCTTTCTCCCACCTCTGCTTCCTAGGCTGAGAACCTTTTGCTGGATGCAGATATGAACATTAAGATTGCAGACTTTGGCTTCAGTAACGAGTTCACAGTGGGGAATAAGCTGGACACGTTCTGCGGCAGCCCCCCGTATGCTGCCCCAGAACTCTTCCAGGGCAAGAAGTACGACGGACCGGAGGTGGATGTCTGGAGCTTGGGGGTCATCCTCTACACGCTGGTCAGCGGGTCACTGCCCTTCGATGGGCAGAACCTGAAAGTAAGATGAGCTTGAGAAGTTCAGATGTATTGTTAGAGAAAGATAAGTTGGAGAAATATAGAAAATATAATAATAGGTAATATGTTATTTACTCATTGACAGTTTTTCTTTTTTTCTTTTTTAATAAGTTGATGCTTTGCTTAATTTGTCATCTCTCTCTCTCTCTCTCTCTCTCTCTCTCTCTCTCTCTCTCCCTCATTGTTACTCATAGGAGCTTAGAGAACGTGTATTGAGGGGAAAGTATAGGATTCCCTTCTACATGTCTACAGACTGTGAAAACCTACTGAAGAAATTCCTCATCCTCAACCCCACCAAAAGAGGCAGTCTGGAGGTGTGCATATATATGCATATATATTTGTGTGTGTGTGTATGTATGTATGTATGTGTATATATATATATATATATATATATATATATATATATATATATATATATATATATATATATAAATATTGTGTGTGTGTGTGTGTGTGTGTGTGTGTATATATATATGTCAAATAAATAAATTAGTCCAGAACTACAGTTACAGTCTACCAATTGATTTTGCAGATTGTCCATTGCACTGTACACCAAATAGTTGTATATTTTATGATGGTTGTGGTGTAGCAGGGTTTTGCATGCAGTGTAGTCTTTCCATGAGACTTTGTCCACACTCTGCAACTTGCTCTGAATATGACTGAATGCACTGTTGTAGATCTATTACTGCCTCCACTTACGCTAATGGATCCTTCATAACTGTGTCACATACACACAGTGAGAATATTGACCCATTAATCAGTAAGACATCAGAGGCCGTACTTATGATTGAAATTACAAAGCATAATGGTCATTTAATATTTAATTTAAAACATATTGTGTATGTTTTAGTACAGTTTTGCTAAAGCATCACAACAGTAGCAGTGAACAATGAAAGCAATCATGAAAACAAATAGCTTAAAAAGAATTAACATATCATCCATATTAATTATTATATTGACAATATTAATTAATCACACTAATTATAATCATACTACTTAATAAACTAGTGACAATTGCAGTTTTTAACATAAATAAGTTGTGTAATGTTGGGGTTAAGTAGGGTGGGGGTCAGGATGGTGGGGTATGTGGGTCTCTCAGGTGGTGACATGTTGTTGGGTATTTTTTCCAAAAAAGATTTGTAATTTCTGCAGTTTTTCAAAATTTTGGATTAATTTGAAATTAGTTTTGAAAATTTTGAAAAATCTCTCTCTCTATCTATCTGTCTCTTATATTCCCTCTCCCCCTCCCTCTCACTTTCCCCCTCTGCCCCTCCCTCCCTCCGTCCTTCCGTCCCTCCACCCCCCACCTTCTTTCCCCCTCCCTCTCTCTTTCCCCCTCCCCCTCTTTTTCCCCCTCTCTCCCTCCCTCCCTATCTCCCCCTCCTCTTTGTCTCTATCTCTCTTGCTCTCAGCAGCAGATCATGAAGGACCACTGGATGAATGTGGGTCATGAGGAAGATGAACTGAAGCCCTACATTGAGCCCCAGCCCGACTACAAGGACCCCAAGAGAACAGGTGTGTGTGGGAGAGAAAGATGAGGCACACAAACAAAGGGAAATGCTGTTAAGAGACAGTGCTGTGTAATATATTGTGTATAGCTATGCTGGTGCTGTACAGTAATGTACAGTGTATGTATAAATAAAAGTAAATGCATTTCCTTTTTGAAAAAAAATTGATCATACAGTATTATATATTTTCATACATTTTTCTTGGATTTTTTTTCTTGAGGTCATTACTCATTTCTACATGACCATTTCCATCTTCTCTTTATCCCTTTAAATTAAACAGTTATTTTATTCCTGTAAAACTAATATGAAAAATAATCTCTTCTGAATGGCTGTCCTTTATAATTCCTTAAAACACTCAGAACTGAAACTCTACCTAGAGCTACAATATGAATAGGGCTAAACTACTATAGGCTGAAAGGATGGATATATGGGAATGAGTTTGTTCTTGTGACATCACAAATGAAGAGTTCAAATCGTGGTGTTTTTGCGTGTATGGAGTGTATGGACTGGGTAGAGAATAGTATTTGGGAAATTTGGTTTCCATGGTATGGGCCCTTTAAGTGAAAAAACCATAACAAAACAGTCCAGTCAAAACACACAGTCATTCTCTTTGCAAGGAGACCGTTACAGAAGAATGGTCTCATGAACCTTATTAATGCAGACTTGTTTATCACCTGATATTGATAAATATTCTGAAAATATTGTGATATTGTCTTTTATCAACACTGCCTAGCACTGGGACAGGAACAGTGTGAGGCTTGTGAATAACATTTGTCTTATTTCCTTTTATTTAGATATAATGCTCCAGATGGGTTACTCACAAGAGGAGACCCAGGATTCACTTGTCAACCAAAAATATGATGACGTCATGGCAACTTACCTCCTGCTTGATTATAGGAACTCTGAGGTGCACACCTGCACAGACACTCTTCTGTTCAGTCATTTGACACACAAGCACTGTTTATTTGTTTGAGCTGTTTTTTCCTTCATGCCTCTGATATCTGTTGCAGCTTGATGAGGGTGTCAACATGTTGATAAAACCACGTCCAGGAAGTGACCTCACAAACAGTAATGCCCCCTCTCCACCTCACAAGGTACAGCGCAGTGTTTCTTCCTCTCAGAAACCACGGCGAGCCACAGATCAGGGTGAGTGACGGGACAAGTTAGCGACACTAGTCCTTTTGTTTAGTGTTCTCTCTTAAACTCCCTCCCGTTTCTCTCTCTCTCTCGCTCGCTCGCTCACTCACTCTTTAGGTTCATACTCTAAAAGGCCTCAGGGGGATAACAAGCACACCGCTGAGGATTCTGGAAGGAAAGGGTCTAGCAGCTCCACCAAAGTGCCACCCAGCCCTATCGTCCCTGGAGACCGCAAAAAGAGCTCCACACCCTCTACAGTAAGTGTGCATGAGAGAGAGAGAGAGATGTACTAGAGAGTATAGCCACATTTCTTTCTATATGTGTATCATCACTCTTTTAGCTTCATTTCTTTCACAGTTTTTTGTTTCGTATTTGCTTGTTTTGTTTTGTTCAAATGCCATTTAAAACCTCTTGTACTTTAACTTTTTTCCTAAAGTCCACTTAATATGTTTGGGAGATCATAAATCATTTTTAGATGACCATTTTCAACCTCTCTTTATCTCTTAGAATTAAACAGACTGTTTATGTTACTGTGCCATTAAGACTGATATATGTAAATAGCCTCTCCTCATTGGTTGCCCTGTATTTTGCCTTGTTCGAAAACCACAAGCACTGCAGGCTGAAGAACTCCTTATCACTTAAGTGTGAAGGGATGGAGCAAAAGTTTAAGTGCCACTGGTCAAATTCCATGTTTTGTTGATTATCTAAATGAAAGTAAGTTAACATATCCTCTACAGAAAACAAACTTCTGTACACAGTTTCTGTTTATTTGCTGAATTTAACATATTAGGAAAAAAACATAAAATGTGACCTGTGTAAAAGTTATGGCACATTTTATATTGTATGTTTTTAATTTTTTCCCCAATATGTTTATCTCAGCAAATAAACAGTACTTGTGCATTAAAAGGTGCTTTCTGTAGAGGATGTTTTATCTTACTTTCACCTAGAAAACCAACATTTAGTGGGAAAAATGGCACATTGAAGTTGTCTGTAGAGGATGTGTTAACTTATTTTCACTGGAAAAATCAACAGAGCACGTAATGTGACTGAGGGTGTTCAAAGTTAGGAAAATGTAGTTTTCCGTGGTATCAACCCTTTAAGGACAATTTTACTTCTCCTGCAAAGTTATGTTTCAGAGATGTACAAGGTACTTATGGCAATGGTGATGTGATATGGAATGCCAATTCCTGACCTTGGCTTTTGGGACATGACCTTACAGAACAGTATCCTTTCCACGGGCACAAGCCGCAGCAGGAACTCTCCCCTTACTGAGAGAGCCACACTGGGAGTCCAGAACGGCAAGGACAGGTACGTAAATGCACGTACATGCACAGTGAACAGATAACATTCAAGAAGTCATTGCGCTGAAACAAATACTCCAGGATTTCTCCATACTCCAGAGTTGCGCATGCGCACACAGACAGGTTCAGGCATGAGCTGTGCTCCTCACCGAGTCTTTTTATAGGGAGCTAGTAACAGTTTCATACACAAACATATTTAACCCTCTCACACTATCTCAGTGCTTGCGTTACTTAACCTCATGCATGTTTGACCCTAACTGGTCTTGTGACAGAAAGTCTTTCTGAACTCAGCTGGTACCTGTCACTGAGGATTTAGGTTAACTTAATTATGCTTTTTTGGTTAGGATTACAGAGCACTCTTCTATGCAGGCGCACACACAAAAGTGCATCAGTGTTTGCACACCACCTTATACACTCAAGGGCTTGTTAACCTCTCTACATGAACAGCCTGGCATTTCTAAAAACTAACACAACTTTGTCCCTAATCCACACTCCTCTATACCCATCCTTTCATCTTTCCCCACGCCTTTATCAGTGGTCCCTTCTAATCATCAGTGTTGCTCAAGCCCAAGATACATATACATGTACATGCTCACATTCTATTGGCTTTAGTGTGCAGTGTGCTCTGTATACAGTGTATATGTATAAATAATGTATTCATTATGCATAATCAATGCATAAACAGACTTTTAGAATCTTACTGCACTGTTTGCTGCACACTGGAATCAAATGGGATAAGGGATAGAAATCACAAAATTGGGCAGCATTCAGTGACACATAGGGAGCTCTTACAGTACTTAACCTGTAGATATAATCACTACATATAGTTGGCCAATAAACAGTACATACATTCTCTTGAAAAATGTTAATAATAGCTATTGATAGCTACCCCAGACTGTGCATAACATGTATATAAATATACATAATCATTACTTATATCTAAGCTGTAAAGTATGCAGTCAGTACTATAAAAAGTCATTGTTATACTACAGGTTGCATACTTCAAGTAGTTTTTATTTAAGAGAACAGATTTTTCCTCAGCCCAGTAAGAGTTGATTCCTCTGTGGAGAAGGCAGTGTTTCTTTTGCCTTTAGCAATGTGATTTGTTTTGCTCTTGCTTGTTGTGTTCATTAGAAAGCTTTATGCTAATGTACTGTAAAGCTTTATCAGTATGTGCTGTGTCTATGATAGTCGTGCTGTAAATGAGGCTGGAGGTGCTGTTGATTTCATTTGCCTCTGTGTTAATCTCATGAGCTTACTTAAATCATTAACTAGTGTTGTACTGTGTTTGGTTTTGGTGTTACCCTTCCCCCTTTACCTTCAGCTCCCTGCTTCTTCCTCTTTCTCCATGTCTGTCTTTCTTAGTACTTTCTCTTTATCAGTTAGTACTCTCTCTCTCTCTCTCTCTCTCTCTCTCTCTCTCTCTCTCTCTCTCTCTCTCTCTCCTTTTGTCCTTGCACATTCTTTGTTTCCTCTCTTTCCTGTGTGTGTGTGAGAGAGAGAGAGAAGGATTAGTTTAGCTTGTGATGGAAAAAAGGCACCATTAACTCTTTTGTTAGATTTCTGTAGTCGACCTGTAATAGGCTTACTTTCTCACTCTTTGCTGCACAGAAAGGTGATGGTATGTTATTTCCCCACCACAAACTACACTAATCCCTGTGTGTGTGTGTGTGTGTGTGCACACGTTTGTTTTCTTCTCCTTGATGCGTTTCCCTGTAATCAGCACTTTGTTTGACCTCCCTCACTTCTCTCTCTCTCTTACTCTTGTGCACTTTCTTTCTTTCTTTTCTGCTTAATTCTGCCCTTCGTTCTCTGTCTTGTCCTCTCACTCTGTCTCTCTTTTTTACTGTTTTTCTTTCTCTGTAATTTTTTTCTCTCTTAAGCAGTGTCTTTTTTTCCTCTCTCTTTTGCTGTCACTCTTTCTCCTTTGTTCTGTTTTTCTCTCTCTGTCTTTCTGTCTTTGTTTCTCTCTCTCTCTCTCTCTCTCTCTCTCTCTCTCTCTCTGTGTGTGTACCACTCTGTGCTCTCTCTCTGTGTATATTCTCAGTGCCTAAGCTCATTGCTTTCCTTTGTGCTCTCTCTATCTTTGTGTCCTCTGCATGCTCCCCCTCTCTCCCTCGCTCTCTCTGTGTCCCTCCCACTCTCCCTGACTCTCCCTCTCCATTGTGTGATGAATATGGCTTCTAATGAAATGCTCTTCCCTCCCTCCACACACACACACACACACACACACACACACACACACACACACCCACCCATGTCTGTGTGTGTGATGGTGTGCGTGCAATTGCGTGGTGGCACTGCTGTCTCAGCCTGAACACTCCCGGGTCCCGCGCCTCCACAGCCTCAGCCGCCGCTGTGCTCTCCTCCTCATCCTCTTCTTCACGCTCCCGCCATCACAAGTCCCTGTCCTCCTCAGCCCACCCCTGTCCCGCTGACCTGCACACACACCAGCCCAGGCAAGTCCCCATCGAGCCACACACAAAGTCCTGTACCTTTGTACTCCGTGAGGGTTGGGCAGGCCTTGGTAAAGGTCACTTAATGACCATGGTGACCATAGAAAGAATTTTAAAGAGTAAAGATTGTGAGGAAAGTCTGAATGCCATGTGTCTGAAAGAAATGTGAAAGAAGCACTGCTGGTGAACCTTAAAGACAAAATAAATCACAACATGAAAATAAACCACAAAAGGGGTGCACCATTAATGTTTTTAATACAGTTTGTTGTAAGCCATGTCGCAGTTTTCAAGTAAATTGTTTCACAGTATTTTTGGTGCTGTAATGTAACTGTCATCAAAATGCTAACAAATGTCAATGTGAGATGCAAATGAGGAGCCAGCTGTGGAATGGCTGGGATTTTTTTTAATAATGGGGGTCATCGTCCTTGTCCTCAATGGTAAGAACAAGGTTAAAGAAACACTTAAGCATTTTTTCAGACTAATCCCAGTCTGTTGTATTTGTAGTGTACAGTTAACCACTGCAGACAGTAATTTCAGAACATTGCCCTGTACTTAGAAAACACCTTGACTCGAAACACACTTTAGAAGCCTTTGGGCAGGAGCTGAATTCCATCTTTAGGACACTTTGATTAATTCTTCCATCAGATATTAAATTAGGCTGCAAATGTGTTAAATTAAATTGTAAATTAGGCTGCAAATGTGTAAAATTTGACCTTTTAGAGATAAAGCTAGTTTTCCATTTTTGTTGTAGTTTGTGGTTAGTCCTTATCAGCATAGTGGTGTGGGCAGAGTTTTCAGTTTTTTCTGTGTTACTCCAGTCTGCAAAACGTTGCCTAAAGGTTCATAACATGAGTTCCATCAGCAATACATTCACATTAGCAGGTTACAAGCGACCCATCATTTTCTTATAGAAACAGGCCATTTGTAGCTGCTGTAAAGGGCAACAGGGCAAGTTCTGATCAGTGATATGAAGCTGATGTCTGCTAAATTTTCTGTTCCACCTTAAATGGTTTTTAAAGTGCTTGTTATGTACAAAAGCTCCATAATACATTAAAATGCTCATGAACTAAGATAATACCATGGTTCTCATAATTTATAACAGAGAAAATACTCAGATTTGTGGCTTTCTATGGTAAGGGGCAAGGAGTGTAATGAAATTTGGACCTAGTCTGGGGTCCAGGGATGCCCATCATCTGCTGGCTGAACCTTTTGTTCCTGCCAGCATTTTTTTCTGTTCCTAATAGTATCACACAAAAAGGGAAGTTATACATTTCAACTAATGAACTAATAACGGCAGTTAATATTTTAAACATTACAATGATTTTTGCCGGTCTTGAAAGAGACAAACAATGTGTTGTTTCCTAATGTGCATGTATGGAAGGACCAGAAGTGCTTGATTTGAATTCATATTGTATAGTGACATATTTCAAGTGTTTATTCATGGAATTCAGCAGTAATGTTGTGGAGTTAGCAGCTTTCTTTTCGTTTTGAAATACTGGGAAACACTTGAAATTATGGTCCTTGGTAATTTGAAGGTACAATACAGATGTAGTAGAGTCTCAAAAGCAGTGGAACATTCCTTTAAAAGATGTATAGTTGTATGTGCAGCTGTTTGCAAACATGTTCCTGTCTGTTGTACAGAGATGGTAAATTGAAAGAAGTGATGAGTTTATTATAGGCAGTATTATTAATTTGTTTTTTTCTTGGTCCAAAAAAATAATACTTTGCATGAATGAATACCTTACATAACCTCTATTACAAAGATCTAAAGCAGAGTTTGAGACAGTGAAGAGTGAAAAATGAAAGTGTTTTGAATGTTATGCTTCATTAGCAGTCTTTCTCTTTTGAATATGATATTTCAGTCAAGTGAGCAGTAGCAGTGCTCACTCTCTCACCCTCCCCAACTTGTGAATGACCTTATGGCTTCTCCTTCTTACCTTATCCAGCTAACCTAAACCCTAACGGCTGTTTTGTCTCCCTCTTCAGCAGACACCAACCTGCTACACCTGGGATAAACATGCATGCAACTAATGACACGTTTCCTTAACAGCACAGCCGCTTACGCTTGTCTGGATATGAGACATATTTGTCTGCCTTGACTTGATAGGTATAAAGCAAGGAAGTAAGATAATCAGCCAGTTTGGCCACTTTAAGCTTGTGTTTTAATTTTACATACAATAAATCATGAAGAAAATTGCAATTATTTGTATGACAATCATCAACTAAAATTACATAACCGTTGACAGGTTGTTATGAATACATTACCAGATTCCTGAAGCATTGTTTTACAAAAGTTTTAAACGTTTTGGCCTAACACATCATTTTTAAAAATATATACTTATGGCTGGGAAGTACATGGCAAAATAGTACTAAGAAACAACACTCCACCCTCACAGGCCGTCCATTTTTCAATATTTAATGTATTTTTATCTTCATAGACGAACAAGAAAATTACCATTTCAACACAAAAAGCGCTTTTATTTTGTTGCATTAGATCTCCACAGTCAGTGGAGTTTCCCCTTTTTCTGCCTTTATTACTAATACAGTTACTTTTACTTGGGACTAACTACTCTTCACTCCAAATCTACTCGAGTTCTCTCTTATCTAGATTCAGTTAAAACATAGAGGTAGTATATGGAATGCATGGTTGGCTTTAACCTTGTAGCTTGTCCTTGCAGTGTCACTGTGAGTGAGTGGCTAGTTTTAAAAGACCTGCTCTGTTGCATGCAGTGAGCTGGTTGGAGACCATTGAGAGAAGGTACTGCTGCCTTGGAACTAAAGAGAGGCTTTGTGACTTTATATATGTTTACAGACTATTTCCTTGTGTATTATTCCTCCTAACTTCAGTTGGGGTGTGCTGCTATGCAGGTGCCTTATATACATTAGGCATATATGGAGAATTATGAAGACTTGTGTAGTAAATGGTGTGATGCAGTGGCTCTCTGTGGAAAAATTGGATTATTTAATCCAGCAATGCTAATGTGTTAGCTACATTAGCATTGTATGGTTTAACTTTCCCTTTTAGAAAACATCTGCTGTATGTGTACACACCCTGTAATTTGTACAAGCATATACTGGCATCAGTATATGTTTGCCAAAGTTTTGAATACTTTCAGTCAGTTTTTTTTAACAATTAGCTTGCAGCTTATGTTCAGTACAGAGATATTTTCAGAAAGTTAAAGTTTTGATGATAGACTGTAAGTAACGCATATACATGCATGCTGCCAATGTGATTTATATTGCATATACATGCCATGTGGAATATGTAACATAACACATTCACATGTGTGCTATGGAGTCTGATATAGTTGCTGTGTAGTGTATATGTGTATTATGTACAAGATGCACTATTAGCCAAAAGTATGTGAATATCTGACCATCACACCTACATGCTTTTTGACCATCCCGTTCCAAAATCATGGGCATTTATATGGAGTTGTCACCTACTGCAGCTATAACAACTCCACCCTCTTTGCAGGCCATGTGTTTATGGATCTCAGTTTGTGCCTAGAGCCACAGACATGCTGGAACAGGAAAGGGCCTTCCCCAAACTGTTGCCACAAAGTTAGAAGCCTATATCTGTTTAAAATGTCTATGTATGCTGCAGCATTAAATTACCCTTCACAAGAACTAAGGGATTGAGCCAAAACCCTGAAAAACAGCCCCAGACCATTATCCCTCCTCCACCAAACTTATGGTCTGCACAGTACATGGTAGGTAGAGTTCTCCTGGCATCTGCCAAATCCAGATTTATCAGACCACCAAATAGTGAAGTATGATTCAACACTCCAGAGAACACTTTTTCACTGCTCTAGAGTCTGGTAGTGGTGTACCATATATATAAAATGACTGTCAATGCATCTATATGTATTAGTATTTGTTTTTGTGTATGTCATACACACATATATTTTTATTTATATGTATCGCTGTTGTCGGAACAAAACCTTTTATCTCCAAAATGGTAACCTTTAATGGTAACTTACTAAAGTCAATGGAACTACAATTTTTACCAAGTCATCTTGGGCCGTTTCTTTTAGTCCATTCATCATGAAACATATGAACAGTGTAAAGTGTCACAGGTATTTTCAAATTATGTCAAAAACGAAAAAATGTATGCGTGTGTATCCCACACATTAGCTTAATTTCCTCAAAAAGCAGATGTAAAGCAAAAGTGATTGCTTTATTTATTAAACGCCAAATCCAAATATTTAGCTGTAACCCTGAATCTGAAACCCGCTGGCTGGTTAGCTATTCTCCAGCTGTCAAAGCCAATGAAGTGTATAGCCTAGCAATGGAAATGTTTCTGCTTCTTTCTTGTTTTCAATACATTTAAGATAAGTTAAGTTAAACGTAGTTCTCCAGAGTAGTCTAATCTACAACGGTGTTATTGTTGTGTGGAAACCTGAAGTGCTGAATTTCAGACATTACTGTAAAAGTTACAATGAGGAACCAAAGGTTTCTTGTTTAATGAGCAGTGAAGTGATATCACATTCTCCTCAGTTCCTTATTACAGCATGATTACATTATTGTATTAGTACTCTGTGTGTTAAGGGGAATTCCACTGATTTTTCTAAATTTCTACATATTTCAATTGTTCAGATGTAAACAGACCCATTCAGAGTTGTTGTGACATGACGTATTTAATTGCAGAGAAACATGGAAATGTAGCTGTTTTATTGCCATTTTATTTAGAAGTGTAAAAACAATGTCTCAAGCATCAGAATGGTGCATGTCAAACTACTCTGAATAACCATTCATATATTAAACATTCCATTAGGAGTTGCTTTAGAAAACTCTTTGGAATTACCCCTTTTAATTACTGTTATTCCATGCAATTTAGTTTCTCAGGACAGGATTGGATTGTTAAAAGTTTTAGGTGTATATCTTTCCCTGCTTTGTTTGCCAATCCTTTGTGGTTAAAATGGGAAACTGTATGGTAGTGGAGTGTGTGCGTGTGTAATTGATGACCTGTCTATACGTTTACCCCAGATCGCAGGTACAGTGCATAGTGACATCTGTGATTTTTGTTCCTCATAAGTTGTTGGTGGATTTTCTTTGTGAAGTGTAAGAGATCAGTGGTTTAAACCTGTTTAGAAGGGTGCATAATGCTCATCTGATTGAGTTTACAGCTGACCTGTATTTTTTGTGTAAGTGCTAAATTGCTATACAGTTAGAAATGTCAACCAGTGACGGTGTGAGAATCATATTGAGAATCATATTGAAATATTGGCTGCATATATGTTAGAACCTTACTTATAAATTGTTTGGATATTATGGTCCTGAAAAATGGTCAGAAACAACAAAAATCCCTCAATGAAAGACTTTCTGTACATGACTTGTTTTGGTTTTCCTAAGAATTTTGTGAGTTTACGCATTTCAGCTGAGCTGACAGGTGCCAACTGTTCACTTCTATTGCAGCAATGCAGACTAACTGCTAAACTTGGAACACAAAATACCATGCACAACATGTTAAATGCATCCAAACATTACTTATTGCATGGCAATAACATTATACCATTAAAAAAAAAGTAATGGGACTGATGAAAAATAAGAGCTAATTATCAGAAAGTAGCAAAATGATTTAAAAATTCTGTGAAAACCCACCCACTGCGCTACATTGTTTAAGTCATGTATTTGTCATATTTGATGATCTACAGTTGATAATAATCAATATAGCGCTGATTTAGTAAAACATGTAGTTTCAGGATCACTATTACACCAGAGCCTTATATCTGTTTCCTTGCGTTTATTTATATATATATATATATATATATATATATATATATATATATATTCCGCTACAATTCTAGAAATTTGGGTTTTTTTGTTATGATAGCAACAAATATAAATTATAACTGAATGAAAATTTCCAGCAAGACTTCAACAATTTCTTTGTTACATTCTTCTTAGTGTACTAGCTTTTAGAGCTGTTTCACATGTACTTCAACCAGTGGTGTGTATGTCAAATAAGTCAGTTTGAGAAGAATGTGTAGCGTGTAGCTCATGTGCACTTAGGTTCATATAAGGTCAGACGGCATTATTAAGTAGCTGCAGTGGGCTTTCAAAGCTAATGCCATGTTAGGGTCAAGAGACTATCCTAGCATGGCTCACAGCTGATTTGCTACTGCTTCTGACAGGATTCAGGACAATTGGTTGATGCTTCAGCAGTTGTTGGTATGGATGCCGTGTTTAGGTGAGATTCAGTAGTTGAGGAAGGCACACTGTACTTTACAGACCCAGGCACACACTTACAAGATCTTTTAGTCATGTTCAAATTCAAATTAATATGAAAACATACTAATTACCGATAAAGAATCTGCTTCCTTAAGCTTACTTTGAACATTGTGTGTCTGTGTTTTTCTGTACATGTATGAGAGAGAGAGAGAGAGAGAGAGAGAGAGAGAGAGAGAGAGAGAGAGAGAGAGAAAAGGAGTTCTTTATAGAAGCTCTTTATATTGGGAGAGGGATGTGATGTCTGTGCTCTGTTCTGTTCTCTCTCAGCACTGAACATATTTTATTATTTTGAGAGATTACACAACACATTTTAGCAGTGCACTGCAGGACTGAGTCAGTTTCACACCTCTATATCTCACACCCTGCCACATTTTAGATGTGATAGAGATATACTGTGGAGTTTAGGTTATCACATTGCACTAGTTGTCTTGTATTCTAAGCTCTAAGGGGTTCTTCCTGTACGTTTTGCACTCTGTACATCACTCCTTTGGTCTCCATGATTCAAATTATACATGTTTGAAAACAAATGAGCCACAAATATTTTTAGTATCAACTGTTGCGAGGTTGGAGAAGCTTTACAGCACACTGGCAGAAACCCATTCAGCCTTACTGCAGTGATCTTTGTGACTGTTCTGAATCTCTTCATAAGATTGAGTTTTCGATTTAAAATGCTGCTCTGCTAAGGGCTCCGGAGTAAGACAACCATCTAAGTGTTAGCTCCCAGCACGAATCACAGGATGTGTGTGGTGATGCCACACCCATTTGTGGTCAAGTGAGCGACCCTCTGCTCTCCTCGAAGCATCTTGAGCTCTCCAGTGATGTTGCGTTAGTGGCGGTTTGAAAATATGTGGTGCTGGGTTCACATGACTTGAAGGAATCGTGCTAGCCTTTACCCTCCCAGCTTAGTAGCATTGAGACCTACTTAGCAGATGGAATTGGCTGGATTACGTTGTTGAACTGAATTTAATTTACGCAGGTTAGAAATGACGAATTTGCCTCCATGCTAATGTTAGCTTGACTACACACCTACAAAATATCCTAACTAACATTGTGACTGTCACATGCATGCATAATAATAAATATTTGATATTACGAAAAAACAGAATTATATGCTACAGTTTCTCATTAAACGTCAAAGTTCTTTTGAAAGAACACATTTGTGGGTAAAGCATGCATAAGGTTAACTGTTTGAAAACATGTATGTATTTATTTGCTACAAACGAACACTTTTTGTGGGTGGAGCATAGACAGGTCAACATTCAAAGGGAGGAAAATGTTTCAATTTATTAACAATTTCTCTTTTTTCCCTGTTTTTCTTTTTTCCAATGGAAAATTTATTCAATTGCAGTGCCCCCTCTCAAAGAGCACCTGGTGCCTCTCCATCGGCCCACAACATCAGCAGCGCCGCAGGCACAGACCGTACCAACTTCCCTCGAGGGGTGGCCACCCGCAACACTTTCCACATCGGTCAGCAGAGAGGGGCCCGGGACCAGCAGGGCTCACCCTACCATGCTCCGCCAGCATCCCCCTCGCTGTCCCACGGCAACAGCCAGCAGAGGCGGCCCGCAACCTCCGGCATCTTCAGCAAGTTTACCTCCAAGTTCGTTCGCAGGTGAGAACCGCAAAAAGAGCAGTGAGTCACCTGCTTGGGTGGAGGTGTGAGCGATCAAGGGTTTGGAGAGGGAGTGAAAGGGTCTGTGGGGTCCAGCTTGGTGCTGAAATGTTGAGAGGTTGTTAAAGTTTTATTACCGGCCAAGGAAAGAGGACGTTGTGTTGTAAGATGTGTTGACAGTATCTGGAAATAGAGTGACTGTTTTAGAGCAAGAAACAGATGGAAGGAAAGGAGTGATTCAAAGGAGGAGAGAAATTCTTGTTAAATAAAAAAAAAAAGAAGCCAGACACCAGCACATCTGACATTCTCACATCTCCACTTCCTTCTCGGTTGGGATGTGTGCTTACTTGGGATTTTTCTTTTTTCCCCTCTCTGAATTCAGGCTAATTTCAATTAGGGAAGTGGTCTGGTTTTTGTTCCTTTGTGTAATTCTCCCACACATCAGTCATATCTTTTATCAGGCCTTGGTTTCCATCTTTAAGAAAAATCAGATGTTTCCAATTTTTTAACTACCCCAGGTGTAGTTCATCATCTAAGGCATGTTTGGTGTCCAGAAATGCTTAAGCTACCAGGCTAGCATTGCTAACAAACACTAGAAGCCACCCAATTTTTCTCTATAACTAAACGCTATTTTACACGAGGTGTTGTGCCCAAAAGTTTATTCCTCTTACTCCTTAGGGAGTTTTTTCCTTGCCACTGTTGCCTTTGGCTTGCTGATGGGGGCTTGGACCTGAATTTTTCTGTAAAGCTGCTTTGTGACAACACCTGTTGTAAAAGCGCTATATAAATAAACTTGGACTTGTCTTGAATTGTTCCTCCTCAGGTGTATGGACATTAAAGATTATGTTTGTTTCTTTTGTTATTGGGGGTTTTTTTTGGGTGTTTTTTTTTTCAGTTTTGTTTTTTTTTAAAGCTGTTTGTGTTGAATTTTCAAATTGGCGATACGTTTTTAAAAAAGAAACGTCAGACATCTCGTAATCTAGTGTGCACATACCTGCATTGGCGGTTGTGTATGCGAAGGGCGAGAGGATACAAATCAGGCGAAACCTTAATGAAGAGATGGGCCCATTTTCACAAAGCTTCTCTAAGTAGGAGTGATGGTCTAGGATCAGATTCTTTGACTTTGACTGACTTTGAGGAACTTCATGAATCCAGGCCCTGGGTGTGGACTGAGCATGCTGAAATAAGTTTTGAGGATGTATTTACAGGAAAAAAATTGAGTGACTATTGACCTCTATTGTTTGTTGACAACATTAGCCCCATAATTTTGTTTTGTTTGTTCGACTGCATCTGGGGTACGTGGAAAATTGTATAAATTAGATTTTTTGCCGGACCATTCCTTTAAGCCTATGATCATACCTCTGCTCCAGGGATATTTGCTGCTTCAGCATTGTCTCAAATGATCTTGCCCACAGGTCAAGTCCTTGTTAGGTAATGAATGCGCTATCATACTAATGTATTATCAGTGTCCACAATCCTAACAGAACTGCTTTAACACACATACACACATTCACACTCTCACTCTCATTTCTTCTCTGTTTCATCATCTTATAAGTTCCAGCACAGTCTGAACACACTGCCACTGCCATCTTTTCCGCACCTCCGTGGTGACAGTAACCATGGTAACAGCGGAGGTATCGCATTCCCTGGCTCTATAAATATTCTTGGTGGGGACACCTTGGCCTGCACTCTGTGGTGCCGCCAGAGCCGTGGGCTTTAGAGAGAAACTGTAGGAGGAACTTCAGTAAAACATTACTGAACCGGTAGCACTTTACAGATCAGTAATGACTGGGTTATAATATGGTAATTTTGTGGTAACCGTTTGTACTTACCAAAATATTACATATTAATTTTCTGTTTTTTACTAAATAATAAGTTATTGTAATTGTAACAGTAACAAGATGGTAACTTTCAAATTATATATTAATTTTTTAGTCATTAATAAATAATAAGATAAAGAAAGACAAACTTGTATAAAGATATAAGTAGGGTGGTGTTTTTTTCCATAACTGAACTCATTTCAGAGCCTTTCACCAGGTGTGTGCTACACTGTGTGTAGGTGGACCTACACGGAACAGTCATAGAACGACCATGAGTGATTTATAATTCAGTAATCTATTTCTAACATCTGAGCAATTACCCACCTTTTTTTTAAAGAGCTGATGTTTTGACCTGATATGAGCTTCAGTAACTGAGAGTGATTTAAAAGAATTGGGTTGATATGTTGATTAAGCCGGTATTAAGAGCTGCATGTGGGGGAAAAATTATTTGCTTCCATTATTTATCTATTTTTTTATCAACTAGTTACCACTTATTATTACAAATGTATTATTTGTGAACTACTAGAAAAATATTACCTATTTTTTTCTGACTTGGTATACCTTGTTACCTTTTTTTTGTTGTTGTTGTTTTCTTACCAACTTGTTAGCACTACAGTTACTAACTTGTTACTGATTATCATCCAGAACATTATCATGTAATTTTTTAGGTCAGAATAACTTAGTTACAGTTATTTTTTTTATTTCATTACCAACTTGTTCCCACAACAATTGCTAACTTATTATTATATAAAATTGAAGTTTGTAGATTAATACATACATGGCTGGACCTCACATTTGAGCTTGTGTCTTTTAGCACAGTTTAGGTACCTCATCTACATAGATGCCTGTGATTTGAAGTAACAATGTACCATCTGTTATCTAAGAGAAAGAGGAATCTGCTATTAACTAAGAGAGGCTGGTTCTGTTGAATCCTGTATGGGTCTGCTTTATTGAATCATTTAATACGTGCAGAACAGTGACTAGAGTAAAAAGAATGATATAGGATGTCATTATTTGATAGGCTTGGTAGTTCAATGCTATAGTTCCTCACCTATTGCACAACCCTGCTACAGAGCTGTGATGGTCATGGCTTGTAACGTTTTCTTATGAAGCCACTACAGCTTTTCAAATTACTGGCACTGCAGCATTGTCCAGCACCTGAGAACTTTCTGACCTTTCACATTTCTTTCCCCAATGGTGGCCTTTTCTCAAAATAAACACTTTGCCAAGAGCAACAAATTTTCAAGGTCTTCCTACTAAAGTTGGGACAAAGCACAGCTGGGACCCTAATTTGAGACCCAGCAGGGTTCTGCAACACAGAGCAAACTCTTAGGATAGCTGATTTGTTTGACATGCTCCAGTCATTGATCTCCTGGACTGCATTGAAACAAATTTGTTTGCATTGATACAAATGTGTTGATAAATCTGTCCCTAAGATTTCAGGATTTTTGGACCAAATATCTTTGTATCACATTAATGGCTCATTTTTGCACCAAAGCCTGTATGTCTGCAAGAGCAAATATAACTGCAGTTTCAGACCTGCTGTCTGTATAGATGCCTTCAGATGATGCTCATTTTAAAACAGCTGACTGTTTCATTTCACTATAAGCACTATATGAACACAGAATTCAGAGTTGGAGCCCAAACCACATACAAAGTGCTCTGCACATTTAGTGTCTTTTTGCTGAATTTAACCTAATATAAAAACAAGTTAAACATGAAATTTGGCCTGTGCAAAAAATGATGGCATGTTTTTTATGTTTGTTTGTTTTTTTTACAAATGTGAAAGTGTGTCCTGTGTAGAGATGGTGTTATTGTATATTACAACTTACTTGCACTCATCAAATCAACAAAATGTGTAATCTGACTAGGGGTGTACAAACTCACACAGAACTGTATGTAATTGTTTTAAGCAGTGCTCATATAGGGGCGTTTTTGCATATGTTTGCTTACAAATACTGACACTGTAACCTTACAGAGGAAATATGGTTTCATGCTGCGTAATTCAGACCTTATGAAGTAAATAGTTGGCGTGATCAGCCACTTATGTGATACATTGAGATTTGGTTAGTATGTCAATTCTGTGCATATAAATAGTGTAATATTACAAAGGCTTTTCAGAAATACAGAATATTTTTTCAGTTCTTGAAAGAAACCAGAAGTATTACATTACTGGTGGTCTTCAAAGATCCCTGAAGGTGTTTGTCAGTACTGTGTGTTAATATGAATTCTTGGTAACTGTTTAATGGCTTGCTGTGAACACACATTTACTTACTCATTCACATCACTCAACAAGCTCATGTTAAGTAATGAACTTTGCAGGGAACCAGTTCACCTTGAGGTTTTAAATCTCATGCTTTTTTGTGCACTGCCATTCATATTTACATGCATACATTTTTTCTTTCCTTTTTGTTTTCTGTTTTCTTTTTTGTTGTTGTAGAAATCTATCGTTAAGGTTCCCCGGAAGGTAGGAAAGCACAATGATAACCCCTGCTGAAGCTTTTTGTTTTCATTTACCCTTTTACCCTTTTCCAAATGTTTTTGTGCAGCTTTTTCATATTTTTTTTTCCTTCTCCTTGTGCCGTTTCCCTCTGACATTCTATGGTTGATTTGTTTATTTATTTCATTTTTTTATGTATTTGATTTTGTGTGATGTGTTATGACCAATACTAACATCCCACTTCCTTCCCAAAAGCTCATCCTCAACACCCTCAGTGCACCAAAAGCATAACATCCATCCACTTTCTTTCCCCATCCTCGATCCTTTACCTCATCTCCCTCTTCTTCGTACATGGTGACCTCACCTGTCCTTCCACGTAGACTACAGTTCCTTACCTACTCGGGTTACCCCCAGGGCACTGGAAACACGACATGATGTCATAGCAGTTCACTGGCAGAAAGGTTGGATGTAGGTCATGGAAAAACCCAGCCTGGGGTCATCAAATCCCTGAATTTAGAGAAGTTCAAAAAGAAGCAAATTGATGATTATATTGCTGCCTTTCAAAGAATGGTTCTTCAAAGAGCCGGTAGATTAAATGAGTGTAAAGTACCTTTTTTAAGGCTGATCATAATGTAAAGGTTCTACACCAGGTAAAGGTTCCTCTCTAGAACTATCTGTGCAAGGCAAGAAACATCTAGGAAGCTTTATTTTTAAGAATCTGTTTATTAGGGAGGTCTTTGAGATTGAATTCTAAAAAACTGGAAGGGGGAATTGAGGTTGCAATGGAATGATGATGGGGTTATGTTTTTTGCTGCTGTCTTTCAAAAGGAGGTCTTTGCCTTCTTTTTCTTTCCCTCCTTCTTTTTTCACCCTGGCTCTTTTAACATGATGATGATGACAGCAGCTGAAGTTGAGATTGTCTGTCTGGCTTTGGGCTGCTCACCCAACCCCTCTCCCCATGCACCCCTTTTTTTTTTCCTCTTCTTTACCCCCAAATTCTATGTTTCTATATTTAACCTTCATTCATACTGAACTGTATGTGAGAACTTTTCAGACTCACTTGTGCAGGCAACAGGTGTATGGAAATCTCCATCACTCAAAACTCACTTGGGCTACAGTGATTCACAAACTGACAAAGTAATACATTATTCCTGACAATATGTTTCCCTCCCATCAGTGGGTGACTTCTCCTTTGCGTCAATGATATGTGGTGTTTTTGCCAGCAGAGGGCGCTGTCGTGCAGTACAGTCACTAACATGTTATTTTGTGCCCTCTGCTGGTTAAGATTTGTACTGTCAATTTCATTAATCTTTCTTTACAGGTTATATTTGCACCCATAACCTTTCTGTTCTTGGAACTGCAGAGACTAATTTTTGGTCACTAACCTCTTTCATGCTTGCTTTTTGCTCTTGGCTGACCATGTTGTTGACTGTCTCTAATTAACTGTCTGTCTGGATTTGAAGATCTCTGACGCTTGCATTATTACATTAAAGGAAGGGTTTAGCAAACCCTCTCGCCCCAAATTTAGTTGATCAAGTGAGACATGTTTGGTGTACAAAGTTCCTCTGTTCGAGGTCTAAAGTAGCTTTTGCCCACCCGTTCGCATTGTACAAACTGCCTAAATCAGCTCAAAACATACCTCAAACAACATAAAATAGTTTTGTAATCTTAGACTTGCTAATGTGATTTCTAACACTGCATAAGGTACTGTTAGCTATTTCGACTGATTTGGCGTTACAGTTGCACAGAGCACTGAAAGCTAAATTCTTTTTAGATTGAATAAAAAGACATGTTGATCAAGCTGTTTCAAATAATAATAGTTTTTAACATATTGATTAATCCTTCTTTAGTATCAAGCAATGTTACACTACAAAATTCTGGTATAGTGACCACCATATTTGGCATAAAACAAGCTTTCTTTACTTTGCTACCTTTGCCTTGTAGCTCCAGTGCAAAACTGATTAAACTTTTTATAAGCCAAACCTGTTTTTGCTGATTAACTACTTTTGGGGTCATGAGAATTTTGTTCATTTTATTTTTTTTTTGTTACTTTAATGTCAGCCCTTGTCTGTCTGTGTTTGTCTGACTGCCCGTTTCTGTTGTTAATATGTGTGTGGTGGTTGTTTGTGTTGGTGTGTTCAGGCGCTGATGTGTGTAGTTAGGGGTTGTACTGCCTGTAGGGCTAAATGGTGTTGGATGGCTGTAGTGGCTGTGGTGATGGGTTTGTATTTGCTCCTTTAGGGCGTCCTGGATGGTCCCAGTTTATCCTTTTGATTCCATTCCATTCTATAATAATTGCTCATTCATTCATTCACTGTTTTCACCATCATGGAGCACTGTCAGACGAGTGTTATTGCATGTAAATAACGCTAGTACCTATGCAATACTGTCTGTCGAAGTAAAACAGGTTCTCTGATCAAGACCATGTATCCTAAATGAATGAGTAGAGTTAGTGGAATGGCATAAAAGTAACCACATGGGTATTCATGTCTCTTAAGGTGCTAGAAGCCCCTCTCTGTTCTAGACTGTAAAACTAATTTTGTTGCGATTTCTTTCGAGGAACCCATATGAGGGAGAGGGTCGGGAAGAGGGGAGCAGGTGAGGAACAAAAAAAAAACAACAGACAAGAAAGGCAGATCGGATCAAATGATTTCGTAATCAGTAGATAATCAGAAAGTCATAATTGGCTCAGAACAGTGGGGTTAATTGGGTGTTAATTGGTTTGTAGTTGGAATTGTAACCAATCAGGTTAATGACTGTAGAGAATGGTGTTAGTGTGTGGAGTGGATGCATGTGAGCGGAGGGTGTGTGTTTGTCTGAAATGCTTAGTCCTGGCATGTTAATTTCATAATGAACTAAATGTGACTAAATGTGTCTTCGATCAGATGGGTCTCTTATTCCTGTCTCAGTGATTGTGTCTCTCTCTCTCTCTCTCTCTCTTTCTCTCTCGCTCTCTCTCTTGCTCTTTCTCTCACTTACACATAGATACACACATACAGACAATTGAGCATGTTCTAATTCTCTATGTGCCTTATTTCTCCCCGGCCTCCTACTGATTTGTTCCAGTAGCTGCAGCCACAGCTTTGTCTACACTTCAAACATAACAGCAGCAGCCTGTGGTAGAAATGTGAGGAGGATCAAGAGAGTTCACTCAAAAATAGTTTACATCTAGACCAAACTTTCTCCACACCCATGCACATAGAGTCCTCTGCCATGCAGTTCATGAGTGACCTTTTAAAATGACCGTGGCCTCTGCCTGGCCCTGCAGTGGGAGAAAGAGAAAGGGAAGGTGAAGTGCAGTACTGTCCAGAAGTGTGAGAAAAGTATATGTTAAGTTATTCATTTGTCTGATAATACACTAACATTAGACAATAATAAATAAGCAAATACACTGTGCATTGTGATTTGATGTGTAACCCAAAGGCTCCATATAACAAATACATTCATAGTAATTACTGAACAGACTAGTTTTTATCTAGTTAAATTCTCTTATTCTGTTGGCAGACTGCTTGATATAAGAAAAGGCAAGATATTGTATTTTGTCAGTGTAATTCATAGTAACCACATGTGTTACATGTTGGTGGTTAAGTCCAAGCGGTTAATTTAAATCCAGTATGCTGCTCATGGAATTTAGCCATGCAGTATGTTTTCCTTTATTTTTATTTCTAGTTATTGTAACGTTAAGTAATGTTTTTACTTACTACCAAGTACGTTTCAGACAGTTTTTCATCACCACTTTTGCACAGTATTGCAGATGAAGAAATAGATGGATAAATGCCTCTTTGGATCAAATTACTTGAGCTGTTCTCTTGTCAGCTTAAGGTCACACACACTATCACAGATTAGTCAGCAGAGTCTGAGTAAGTTGAGGCCCACATACTTAGTAAGCGAGGCTGTGACTGATTTCTAACAGGAGGCATTAGCTGTATGTGACAGACATAATTAGCACATACCCAGTGAGGAGGATGAAGTGGCCTTAAAGGAATACTCCAGTGTTTATCAGCATCCCTACCTGCTTATCATGATTATATATTTATATTTGAATCAGATGCGTCACTAATGCGTTCACATTTTTGCTTTTTTTAAAACACTGACTTTCTCAGTACATCCAGAAAAATGTAGCAGCTTAGTTTTGTATGTCACAAGTTAGCTTAAACTTATCATCTAACATACTAAAATATGCTTATAAAAGTAAGTGCCAGGCAAATGACAGCAGCATGAGGCTTGTACCCGACAGCCAAGTACTGACTAGAGTTGCGGGAAGTAGCATGACCCCACGTTGACACTGCCAGTGGCAAACCAGCGCCAGCTGACTCTCATTAAATACAGCATGAGCACCTGAGCTGAGGGAGAGAGAACTTGTGCTTGACCCCAGCTTTTACCATAGCCGCCACACCACTACATGCAAGACAAGGCCCAGGAGGCCACCCCAAGGAGTCGAGCACAAGGCTCTCTTTGGCCTTTGGGTCTTGGGCACTGGCATCATGCATTGACAGTATAAATAAACTAGACCCAGTCATTCCACTGTTTTCAAAGGGGACCAGGTGAGGTCAGTTGTGTCACTTCCTGACTGGATTTTCAGGCTGTGGATAGCAGGAATATGAGAGACTACGCAGGTGTTTTAATGATGCAAATCTCCAGCATGATGGCATTGCAACATTATTGTAGTAGTAATAGTAATACATAAACCTGCTCCAGTCCTTGTATTATTGAACAGCTTCTACGTCATCTATTACAGTGCAGTCTTTTACATCATTTTCTGTACTGTCATGGATAAATGCTTATTGTGAAGCCGTAAAGTGTCTCTCTATTAGGGCAGGGCCATAAGATGATCTAAAATGGCTCCGGTGTGGGGCTTCTTTTTATTTGGAGTGAAATCAGCCCAAAATGATTGAAAGCGAACAGAGAGGTTCTCTCAAATAGTCCTCTTGTGCCTAAGCAGCTCACTTCTGGTGACACTTTGCAAGGCAAAAGCCTGGCCTCATGCCACCTCTTGCTGGCGCCTGGCACTGTTCTAGCAGCAAGTAGAATGCTACTGCAGTAGCTTAGCATGCAGCACAGGTTCATTCAGGCTCACTAAACTCTCACCGATGCATGTTTTCAGAACTAAAACCTGGGTGAGTTAAACTGCATATTTGTATGGGGAGCTGTTAGCCTGAGCTACTTTTGCTCCCTAGAAGCTAGAGTTAGCTTCGTGAGAAGGCCTGATCTTTACACACAACTCCACAGGTTCACTCCGGCCCATTGAAGCCTCACTGAAGTTTGGAGAGTAAAACTCAAATCTGAGCAAGTTAATTTGTGATTTGTATATGAAGCTGTTAACTTAAGCTATATTTACATCCTTGTAGCACCAGATGCTAACATTAGCTTGGCTCTAAATGTCTCTGTGAACAGTGATTTTCTTGTACTTAATAATAAAAAAAATGGACTCAAAACTTACTTAGAATAGAAGCCAATTGGCAGGATGAGAATGCTAGAATATTCCTTTAAGAGGAGACGCATACAAACAGTAACATGCATGCCCGTTTTCCTTGGCTGTTCTTTCTTGTTCTTTCTTCTTCATCCTCTCCCCATATCCTTTCATCTTTTTTTCTTTCATCATACTTCTACTATTTATCCATCCCTGTGCTGGTTTCTTTTTCACTTTCTATTTTTTCCTTTTCCTTTTCTCTCTCCACATTGATCCCATTTCCTACTTATTTCCTTTTTTTGTCTTCTCCACCTAATCATTTCATTTTCTCCTCTCTATGCTATTTTCCTACTCTTTGTATCCTTTTCGGTGTTGCTCTCTCTGTCCTCAATGACCCCTCTCTTATTGTCTTACTCACATTTCCCCCTCATTATTTCATCTTCTCCCCATCCTCCCCCCTTTCTCCATCCCTCTGTCCAGATCCATGCTGAGCAGCGCTGAGAAGTCTGAGAAGACAGGTGTAGGGGGTGGGACTCTGGGCTCAGGGGGCGGAGATGAAACCAAGGACTCTCTCTCGTCCTCCTCTCCCAGAGGCGGGACTCCACCCCCTCCTGCGTCGGCAAAGGACAACGCCAAGCCACGCTCCCTTCGCTTCACCTGGAGCATGAAGACCACGTCGTCCATGGAGCCCGGCGAGATGATGAAGGAGATCCGGAAGGTTTTGGATGCCAACAGCTGCGAGTACGAGGTGCGCGAGCGCTACATGCTGCTGTGCATGGCTGGCAACCCAGCCAGAGACGACTTCGTCCAGTGGGAGATGGAGGTGTGCAAGCTGCCTCGGCTGTCGCTCAATGGCGTGCGCTTCAAGAGGATCTCTGGCACCTCCATCGCCTTCAAAAACATCGCCTCCAAAATTGCCAATGAGCTCAAACTGTGAGAGGGCGGAGAAAGGAGAGTATTGAAAACGGATAGTGGGATGGGTGGTGATTTCACCTAGAGTTGTAAAACCTTTGATGGCAGGGGTGAGTGGGGAACACAGTTGGCTCAAACACAAGTCATGTGAAGGCGTATGGAGAGATCTTGGGGACCTGTCACATTGTGGTTTAAGAAACACCGGTGTTGAATGAGCTTCACATTGCTATAATGCCACACATTTGGCATGGGATCAAGAGCAAGAGGTAGGAGAGGTAAAGCAGAAGTGCTGTATATGTTGATTTCGGTTTCAGGATCACTAGCCTTTACACATTTTTTCAGTCCAGAAAGGGGGGGGGTGTTAAAAGAGAAACATGGTTGTTCTGCTGTTGTCCACTCTGAGAGGGAAATTGGTCGGGAACTCTTTTTGAGCTTTGTGAGCTCATGTTGGTCTTCAACTCATGATAACATGCCCAACGAGGAGCAGGACACACTTTATGACCATTTAGGAAATTTCCTCTTTTGCTGGGTGGACTGAGGCCACCCCCTTGCACACAAACACACACTCACTCAATGTTTCTTCCTTTTGTTCTATTTACAGGGTTTAGCCCCATGAGTACCCACTAGAGGGCCAACACTTGAATAATGCTCAATGGATTGTGTCTTACACTTAGGGTTAACTTAGTTCTTCATTGGCTGGGTTGTGACTTGCTGCACTGGAATGGGTGTATTTGCGTTGCCTTTATTTTCCTTTCTGAAGAGAAATGTATTTCAATGTTGTATTGCCAGTGATTTATGGTTTAATGTTATTCTTAGAAGAGATTCTTTTTGTGTTTTTAAATATTCTCATGCCTTGGTATAGTGAATATCACAGATGAACACCAAACTCCAACAGATCCAGCTTCCCCTTCTTTCTCCATCTCCTCCCAAAAGAAAGACGACCATCTACATGGTACGTTTGTACTAGTTTAAAAAAAATAAATAAATAAAAAAATCACTGAATATACTGAACTGCTGCTTCAAGAACAGCTCCGTTGTTTCATCGAGCGTGGAACTGATGTCAAATTGTCTATTTGGTCTTGATCTGCACCATCCTCCTCCTGAAACCAAGCACTCCATGCCTAAAACCATGCAATGGTTTGGCAGCAAAACAAATGAGCCCAAATGTCACTCTGAGCATTATCCTTTTAATGATTTGTTCAACTTCCATTGATGTGCATTTGTCTAAATGAGAGTGAATCACATGTGTGCATGGTAAGAGAATGAGTGAAGTGTATGTTCAACCAAAAGGTTGCTTTGGACGTTCTGTCATGACCTTCGTACAAAGATTGTATTGATAAGTAGCGGCAAGACCAGAGTACCAAGCATCATGAGCAGATGGCCTTACTACTGCTCACTTTAAACGAGTTCTTGTTTTCCAATGGTTTTTGTTACTTTTGTTTATGATTAGTTTTCATTTTTTCTGAAAAAATAAAGTCAGGCATTAGTACAGACGTGATGAGAACAGGTGTGTCTGTATGTGTGAGAGAGAGTGATTAGTGTAAATGGACAGTTCTAAGTTATGTTTGTCCTCCGAGCTGTACTTTTTTTTTTTTTTTTTTTTGCATGCAACCTCTAACTTGCAGGGGTACACACTCCATTACTATTGAACGAGTTGGGGGCGGGGGTGCTTAATGGAATCTCGTCCAAGTCTATCAGCGGTTTGGGGACACCTGTGCACGTCTGTATTTTATCTTTTTGGAACCCCCCCCCTCCTTTTTGTCATTTTTTTTAGTTCTACGAAATTATCATTGTCTAAGGTGCTGGGGATCCAACTGTCATTGTTATCTATTATTTTTCTTCAGGGTTGATTTTTATTTCATAATTTTTCATTGCTGTAATTTTAGTATTTTCCTCTGTCAGAACTCGAGTTGTCAGGGAGTGAGAGGAGGGATTGAGAACTTCAAATGTATATTTTTTGTTGTTTTCTTTTTTGTGCAAAGAGATGACTATGATCAATGATAGTAATAAAAACAAATGATATTAAAAAAAAAAAAAGTATGGTTGCGTAGGAATTGACGCAACAAGGAACAACCGTTTCTGCTCATGTCTGAATCAGTAGGGGGTTGGATTTTAATGCCTCAGAGTTTCAAACAAACATTGCTGGACATCAATTTTGGTCATTTCACTTTATTCTAAAAAAAGATTGCAAAAACAAACAAACAAAATAAAAAAACACACACACACACACAAGTAAATCCAAGTTCACATGTAAACATTTCTCCCAAGATTTTTTTGGGGGGAAAAAAAATAAAAGAAATCCCACTGGCACAAGCTATCATCTTTAGTGTTACAAAGCCTTAAATCTGTGCCTTCAAGAGCAAGACAGTCAATTCAAAAATCAGTGTATTTCAGAGTTTATGCAAGGAAAGTCAAGTATTTGGGTCATTTAGTGCTTCAGTATCGACTACGTCTACATAATTTTTGCTACCTACCAATATCTTAGGGATCTAGTCATAGAAACACAAGAAAAGGCTTCACTCAGTTGGGTTCTAGTAGTACACGGCTCTTTAACGGAAGTGTGAGGATGCACGTTCCAAGTTTTACACCCAATTCACTCCGGAACACGATGTGGCATCTTTAGTGTTGCACAGTTTGAGATGTTCTGCTGTTGCCATGGAGATGGGGGTTGGTGGATTCTGTGATTCAGTTGTTAAACCATTTAATTACCATGACGATCCAGTGTATAAGTTCTGAAGGGTTTTTTTTTTTTGGTTCAAGTATCAGTGACACTTTCTGTTGTTACATGCGGTTTGTCAAAGGTCATTGCTGTGGCTGTTGATCTGCCCACAGTTACTGTGGAAATGGTGGTGAGTGGGCACACTGAGGTATATTCTCTATTTTGGCAAGTTTAGACTGAGGTTTTTTTTTGTTTTGTTTTTTTGCTGTGTTAGATGAGTGAGGCTGCTGTCTGGTTGTGTGTACTGGTGTTTGATGGGGATTCTCTTTACTGTTGCAGGGAAGGAGAATGGTTTCTTACAGCATTGTTCAAGCAGTACTGCTGACTCATTCTACCTGTCAGTATGTTTGTCACCATCTCTGACTCATCTTATCTGCTTGAACAGCTATAGGAATGCATGTCTATTTTCAACCTCTCTTGCCACTCCTGAACATCTCCCCATCATTGAGAGCACTTTGGAGAAGTTGACCTTTAACAGTGGTCTAAAATCAGTTCTCAACAACATCCTAATATTCAACACTGTTCCCAGATCACTGCAAAAGGACAACTTCAGTTTAGTGATCAGTGTGAGTGCGGGGACTCCACCTTAAGGCCCACCAGAGAAGGAGGCAGCTGACCACCTGAGGCTCCAGGAGAGTTCCTCAGCCCCCCCTGGTGGAGGGATGATGCCACTGCAGGTCTAATGAGTGGAGGTGGGGGATGGTTGTGTGGAGTGCGGTTCTGCAGGGGCCGCGTCTGGAGGGGAGGAGGCTGTCGTAGCAGGCTTGGGGGCGCGGAGGGGGGAGTAGGGCGAAGTAAAGGTGGGGGTTGGGTCAGAGGGGGAGAGGACTGGTTGGAGTTGGGGTTACTGGCTGCTTCAGAGGGAGAGGGGCTCCCCGAGCCTGAAGGGGAGATGCCATCAATCTTGGCCTAAAGGGAAAAGGAAGGATAGGCAGACACGTTACACATCAGGGAAAAATAACTTCCCATTCAAAAATGTAAAAGTTTTTTACTGCTCCAGTGTCTCGTGTCCGACAAAATTAGAAATGGCAGGTGACTTCTAAATGAAGTATCCCCGTTATCCTATCTTTCCCTCTTTTGCATCCACTCGCCTCATCCTCTTCCGCTCCTGTGGTTCCGTTCAGGTCTTTCACGGTCTCATTGCTTCCCCGGAGCACGTCCTGTTCCGCCTGCCACTCTCGTAGCACTTCCTCTAGGTTGAAGCGTCGTCGGTAGCTGACAAAGAATGAGCTCACCTGACCAACAGTCTTGTTCCCAATCACATCAGCTATGGCTGCAAAGTCTTTACCGTAGCGCCTGATGGCTAAAGAAAGGGGGGGGGGAATGCATTAAATTACCAATATATGCTTTACAGTCATCTACAATTGTGCAGGTCCAGTATTCATCTGTGTTTTTCTATTGAACTAATGAAATTAATTCGATTTAATCAAATCATGGGTAACTGATTACAATACACACCTTGCACAGTGAAAAATATTCTGACTTGTGAGTATTGGTACTAACCCAAATCTGTTAATCTAACCTTGTATCAAAGAATATGAAACAACCAACAGTCTGTCTTACCCTGTACAGCCAGGAGCTGCTCCTCTGTTGTCCAGCGAGAGTTAATCTTGGGGGTAGGCTGAGAGAGAACGTAAACGTATGTCAATATATTGGACTACTGAATCTCATTTACTGTTAACCTTTCACAGCCATAATATGCATGCAAATTTTGGGACAGATTCATAACTGCAGATAATGACTTTCAAATATGATGTACTTTCATAAATGTCCATCATTTCCTGATAAACACTCACAGGAAGCTTCAAAGGAAGCAAGTTTTTTGCCAGATTATACATAACAGTCAAAGACTGTCATAATGTTTATAATTTCCCCCATTATGGAACACAGTATTAATAAATGTATTCATCATACATTTGAAGAGAAAAAAAAAATATTTCTATTTTTTTTTTTAAAAACCTTGTGAAATGTACCTCAGTTGGTCTCATAGCATCAACGCCATCTGCCAAGCTGAGCTTGAGAACGCTGTTTGCTTGCTTGATGCTTTGAACCTGCATAAGAATTAAAACACTACACTGTATATTTACTACTATAATACTAATAATTAATATTATTTAATACATAACAATATTTAAAGTAGATGTCAGTGTTAATTGCATACAATGATCAGTTTACTTGCTCATGTTCTCTTATAAATTAAAATGTGTGTGTGCACATGCATGCATTACCTGTCTCTTCAGAGACACTAGCTGAGTGTCCAGCTGTCGGTTGGAGATGGCCCCTGACTCCGAGGAGGCTGAGACAGCAGTGATGTCATCCTGGTCCAGGTGCATGCCTTTAGGGGGTCTACGGCGTGCCCTTAGTGGGTGATGCCGGTACTGAGAACCCTGGTTCTCCTTTCGTGTAGGGCCTGATCTCGCAGAGCCCCTTTCACTCCCACCTCCAGCCCCAGAAGACTGCTTGGTCTGGATAAGAGAACACATGCTCACTCTTAAAACACTGAAGGAATGCTCAACATCACAACCCACTATTTCATAGCTTATTTGGATAACCTATGCTGTTACACAATATCTCTTGACAGTCTGGCTAATAACCTAGTGTTTCACTTGTTCGGCGTGCACTAGACACATTAAAGTATTTTTGAACTGGTCTTTCTATGAGAAAGTTGAACATGATCGTCTCAGCTATTCAAATGTCGGCAGAGGGAATTGAACATCCATTCCAAAACAGGAGAAAAAGAAGGATGTAGCTTTTGTTATTTCAGCTCAGTTATTTGGGAATGTTTAAATGTTCATGTTGTACTGGATACTCATTCTTCTTTATTAATTATGTATTGCATATTGTTCAGAAGCTGACTGACTTGATTGTTTACTTAGCAGGATCATCAAGATGAGGTACTGAGGTAAAACTGCTATAAGCAGCAAATGTGCCTGCAAGCTTTCACTGTTCTACTACATTAGACCTTTATTAGGCATTGCACTTTTCTGAAGTCTTTCTACATCCCAGACTTCACACCTTTTCATACAAGCCAGCACAACACAATTTATCCTTTTTATGTTATATATTACTTATGCTTACTTAGAATATTACTTATTCCAAGTGAAAATAAGCTAGCACATCATCTACAGCGAACACAATTAAATGTACCCCTTTTTTGCAAAACATGTGCACAATTTATTATATTATTTGTGGAAAAAAAACCAGCACAGACTACATTGTTTTCATGTCTTCAATATGTTAAATTCAGCCAACAAACAGTCACTGTGCACTTAAATACATTCATATATGACGTTATGTAAGCAATGATTTAGAGTTCACTCCTCACCTCTTTCTTTGTGTCGATCTCAAAGTCACTGTCACTTCCTGGCTCCCCTTCCTCCATCTCATCATTACTGATATGAACAAATTGCACTTCAGCATATGATATTTCACAAGACTTGCCTTTTCATTTTCGGATTTCTCCCTCTCTTTCTCTCTCCACTGCACTCACCTGTCATCCTTCTCTCTCTTGCTGACTAGTCTGCGGGCCTGGCGGTCCATGACGCTGGTGCGGGTCCTTGTCTTCTTCCAGGAGTAATAATACTTCACTAAGCTAGAAATTAATTTATCTGGTAGCTGAGAAATAACAAGAAAATGCCATCAATACTCAGAATCAGAATCTCCATTTTCAGTGCACTGTGTACATAATTATAATTATCTAAAAGTCTCTCCTGCACTAAACAATCTGAAAATACATATATAATAATAAATAAAAGACAAAAGCTGCAAGCAAACAGTGAAGTGCAATGAGCATCTGAACTACAGGCATTAAATATGGACTTCCAGTTGGTTGAATCATCTACTGTACTTAAAACAAAGATTATCACCACTGAAATTACCCCCCCCCCCCATCTGAAAGGTACTTTGTCCCAACATGTTAGTCTCATGCTAAAGGTTCTAACTATGGAGGTGTTTTGTGTTTAGATTAAGCAGTCCAGCCTGTATTGCCATCAATTTTAAACAGAGGGTATCTTATGTTGGGTTCCCCCCATTGTAAAAAGCTCTATATAAATCTATATAACTCAGCCAAACTGACTTAAACACCATGTGGAGACTGCAACTGCCTGACCAAAACTCAAGGAACTCAAGAGTGGACTGTCAAATTCAATGACTTTTTATTGGTCAATTAAAATTTACCATCTCAAGTAATCATTAGTGGTTGGCTTGCAACTTCAGTAATTATGCATATTTTCAATTTTACTGGTCTCTCTCACAGTAAGAAATACCTTTACTGTATTTGCCACTTTTTTCCTGTAGTCTTTGCAAGAACTTTCTTTATCTTTATCCAATAAAGTATTTTGGAATTTTTCAAAGACTCTGCATGGCCTGTTATTATTCACACAGTCCATTGTAGAACAGTACAAAATACAAACCTTAAAAATGCTGTTATTATTCAAATAACAAACTATTCATTAGGTTACTCAATTAACTAGTACAATTGATACTCCCAGCCCTACACTCCATAGCAGGCTGCAGGATTCTCTGGCAAGCTGTAAAGCTTCTGCTCTGTTGAAGCAGCAGGCAGATGGGAGGACTGCATATTACAGTTATATAAGCTATTTTCCTCTTCCTTCTCTCCTTCCCATTCCCACTCTCTCCCTACACTTTCACCCCTGCACTCTCACGCATTCACCCTTTCACTCTTACCATCTGCTGGATGCGGTGGAAGCTCTTGCCGTGGAAGCTGAAGGCCTGCTCAAACAGCACCTTGTCCTCCACAGTCCACTCGTCTGGGAAAGGTGTGAAGTTGGCCAAATCAGCTAGTGACTTTTCCACATCATGCTTGTGCCACAGTAGCATGCCTAGAGACTAAATGGGGATGTGAAGAAAAAAAAACAGCTCTTCATTTGTGGCTCTAAACTTTGTAACAGTAGTGCATTTCTTGCATAAAGAATCAGGTTCTCTGCAACCACCTAATAAAACCAGTCACAACTGTCTACTCCACCTGTTCCATATTGTAGCCATGCTTCTCTTTGGCCAACAGGATGTATTCATCCACTGAGGGGAGAGAATAAACATGTTCAGCATCTGCTAAATTCACTGCAACTATCAAAGACAAACCTACTATCACATTCAAGACTAATAACCTTTGCAAACAGTTGGCTGGGCTTCAACTCATATTGAGCTAACCATCTGCTCTGTGTTTACACATGTACAGTGTACCATCATTACATGTGGCAACCCCATTTGGGGAAAACTGCATGAAAGATTGCCAAGTATGAGATGCCCCCATAACTTTTTAACAGTATTTAACAAACTTTGGACTACAATGTGTTAATCCAACTTAGGGGGTTGAAATATGGTGGTATTTATCGTCATCATGATAAATTCTGTGATACAAGTCAATAATCTGGTTTCCTGAGCATATTAGTATGTTGTGGATATCCTTAGTCCTAAAACACTGACCAACTTAAAGTTTCATTATAAAGGAAGCCTCATTTATTCCTGGCAACCTGGATTTGCAGCACTGTAAGTGAAACAATGAATGAATACTCATCATTTTCGATAGTTTAGTAAATATGGTATTGTGCAAAAGTCAGAGACCATTCATTTACAGATATAGATCATCCACTTCTAGAAGAAAATTTGATTTTGCACAGTACTGTACATATAAAATGTCTTGAAATACCATGCTGTTATATTTTTGCCATATTACGCTCCACTACTCTGAAATTATCATTAGGAAGCTAATTTAGACAAATATAGCCCAGTTTTATGAGATGTATAAGGACTTCTTCTAAAAAGAAAAAACTCTGCACTAGAAGATCTAGATGTTGGTTGGAAAAGAGTTTTCAGTATCGTTCAATCCTGATGCAAAATGTATTTCTCTTCCTACAGCATGAACAGTTTGACACTTTCATAACATTTTCTAGAAGTCCCTCCACCCCCCCACCCCCATCCCAGAGTGTGACAAATGTGACTTACGCATGGCATCAGACACCTGACTGTTGGGCGACCACACAAGCATACTTCTCTGGTCTTTGTCACTGTAGCGAGACTCGCAGTCTGTCAATACGGAAAACACCACAGTTATTTCTCTCTCTCTCATACACACACATGCACCTGCACCTCTTTGAGCAAAATGGTTTTTCCCCCACAATATACCCATGAAACCAAAATGCACACATACACTGCATCAAGCAGCCCAACATTTAGAGCTATCCAAAACACAGCAAGCTTCAAGCAAACAGAGATGTACTAAGCTAAATTAGAGGCATTAAGATTTGGGCTTCCAGTGAGCTGAATCACTGTTTGTTCTTTCAACAGGCTCCAATACCAAATGATTATCATCTTTCAAACCATTCACTTGGTTTCTGTTGGTTTGTTTTTGTGTTCAAGTCAGCATTTTAAATCATCTACTTCATCAACTCTATAGATTTCAACTTGATTTTAAAAAGATTATACTTGCTCTTTGTTACTCTCTGTATGTCCATATTTTCACTGTAACGTGACCAAGAGGGCCTAAACTTTTGCCTGGCCGTAAGTGCCTTGGAGTTCCCAGCATAAAGTTATGTATTTTGAAGAGTATTAATATAGTAATTGCGAAGAAAATGTCTGCACAATGTCTTATGATGCATCACAAAAGATTCATCTCATATGCTTTGCATTATTAACCCACTGATGTCAGTATCTGAAATGTTTACTTGCCTTTGGATAGGCATGATGGCACATTTTCTTTTTCAATGCCAATATTAAATCCTGGTTGATAATCCAATAATTTCCACTTCAAAAACTACTAAGCTTTAAAATTTGCTCTTTTTATTTAAACAGTTCACTTACGATCAGCATGCAAACAACCCAAACAATGCTACTACCCCCCGGGAAAAAATACATAGCTAAGATCATCACACCACGCAATGCGAGTGTCGTATTTCGGCATAGATTTGTTACAGAATTGAATGGGATTCATAGTTTTTTTCCTCTGATATTCAATCCACTATTTTCTTCTGACATCGGCTCAGTGGTCTTTGGGTCACATGCGCTTGGTTGGGATAAAATAAATTTAAAAAATGAATAAAAACACCTCATGGACCAGGCTTGTAGCCCACTCACTCACATTTAGCAGGCTGAAATTTCTCCACAAGGGACACCAGGTGTCATTAAAAGCATAGGATTTGCATCAATGAGATAGAGTGCATATTTTAATTGGCTAAAAAGTTAAGTTACAATCAACATTTCTTGTTAGGTTTAGTTTTTAGGTCACATGGAACAACTTTTTACAACAGAGAATACAGCAAAAAAATCCTACTTTGATTCTGAATAAAAAAATAAATAAATAAAAAACACAACATGAAAGCTACATGTAAACAAAACAATTCAAATGGTTATCAGTGAATGTTAATGTAATGCAGTGTTTCCCCAATACTTGTCCTGGGGTACTCTAAGGTATAGGTCCCCACAAGTACCTCAGTGCTGCAAATTTTAGGGTTTTCCCTGCTCTACTACACCAACTTCAACTCAACAGTGGCTTGTTAATGAGCTAATTTGTTGGATCAGGTGTACTGGAGCAGGAAAAACACTAAACTGTGCAGTGTCAGAGATACTCCAGGGCCAGAACTGAGAGCCAATGATCTAAGGTTAAACTATACAAACATTTTAACACTTTCGACCAATCAGAACAAGTTCTAGGGCAGTTCCCTTCACAACTAAATTTATTTGTTGGACATGAACGGCTCAAAATGTCAGAAGAAATTCTGCCACACACTTTCTGTTCACATTTAGCTTTTCTTATTTCTTCACTTTTCCTCTTGTTTTCCTCTCTTTAATTATTTTTGCTATTCATCCTTACATTTCTCAGACACACCTGTTCTACTCATTTTAACTTTAGTGCACATTAACACCTACATCTTCCCCATCCCTCAGACCTCACACAGATAATCCATATGGATCTAGATTTCCGTTTTTCTGTGCGCTCACAAACAGACTTACCTGGTTTGTACTCAGGGATTTGTGCCTGGTAGTCTGCGCCAACACGGATCATGCTGTCTGTTAAAGAGAGATGGAAATGTAAGAACACTATAAGGAGGAGTACAGTAGTCATACAGAGAGCAGTGGGAGAGAAGTGGGAGGAGGAAAGAGAGAGGAGGGAGTCATGCTAAACGAACACCTACCGTAGGGCAGAATGGCTGTAAATGTGCATCAAGTTACAGAAACACAGGAAGATTGTGATACTGAGTAGTAGTTTAATATTGAAGAATAATGTTAGAAGAGACTTGGGAGGCGTCTGTGTTTGTAGTGTAGTACTTTGCAACCCCCGATGTTAAAGGGAAATCCACTTTTTCATATCATAGTCGTTCAGAATGGTTTGATGTAAAACACTCCAGACAATGGAATCAAAATTGTTCAGAGTGGTGAAACCCAAGTGTTTAATGTCCCAAAAAGCTCCTTCATAGAAAGGTTATACACCAAATAGTTATGAATACATGCCTGATATCTGGAACATTGTTTTATAATAAAAATTGATATTTTAGGTCAAAATCTCACTTAAATCTAAATTTAATGTTCATATTAACTTCTACTTCACTCTTATCAACATCACATATAAAAACTTTAAGTACTCAGATTAATAATAAATAAAATGGCTTTATCTGCATAGAAGAGACCACTGTAAATAAATCTGTGTCAGTGAGGGTCTCTAATATTAAGAATTTCACATCAAAACACTCTGTATGACTGTGGACATCTCAACAGCTCAATTATGCAGAAATGAATGATGATGAGAAATATACCATGCGAATGTTCCTCATCACTGCTCTCCTCCTCTGAGTGCTGGCTGTTGCCGTTGGTGGCTGTTTTGGCCCTGCTGCGGGACAATACTCCTGACCCAGAGCGCTCCATCACTGAGGGCATGGCTGAGAGACCGAATCAACACCCTGTAAAAATTTAAGTAAATGTTTGTATGAAAAGTGCTCACATTTGGTCCTGAAGGGCCAGAATCCAGCACAGTTCGGTGACTACCTGCTCAAACTCACCTATTAAACCATTAGTAAAAACTTGATGAGTTGGATGCGTCTGAGCAGAGAAACCACCGAGCTGTCCTGGAGTCTGAGCTGGAGCCCCCTGGGCTGGATGACATTACATTTAGTGGAAGAAAACACATTCAAACAAATGCTCGCAATAGAAGATTTTTCATTCACATCAGTTTAAAAATGTGCCTTGAATGTTTACTTGGTGATTACATTATAGAAGAGCTACATCTCCCTAACTAGACTGTTAGAGTGACTAACAGCAACTCACTACACAAAAACACAAAAGCTATAAGTAATGCAACTGTGCAGAAACACTACATTACTCTGATTGACTAATAAAAAAAATCATATACATGATTACTACATTTTATTAAAAAAGCGAATTTGACTCCTTTCATAACGCAAACATTAGCCTGTCGTTTGGTTTCACATTAGACCTCCGAAAAAAACACAGTCCGTCGGCCAACACTAGTTTGGTGTGCAAAGTTTGCCTCTAGTTTCGCATCGAAGCCACTAAAGCCATCAAATAATAAAAGTGTGAAATACAGACTTCAGCGTACAACTAAACAGGAAACAAACAGGTCTTGTCCGAGGGGAATGTGTGTAAATTTGATTTTTCGGTGAACTGTCCCTTCGAGCCCTTCAAATGAATACGAAATGTACAGCAGGTCGACGCTTTTGTATTCATACAGAATATAATGAACCAGCAGCAAACATTTCGGTGTCCTTTAGGGTCTAATGTAAAGGGGAAAGTTTTGAGTATCCATCAGGCCCTTCCGCCCGCTGTACAGCAGATAAAGGCAACGCGGTGGTCGCGATGTTTCACAATACGCAGGCCTTTGTCTACCGGGGGGGCTAACACACGTTGACGTTACGCCTTTAAACCACACTATAAGTAAACTAACGGTACCAACCAGCTGAACTCACTCCTCCTCCTCCTCCTCCTCCTCCTCCTTCTTCAGTTCATGATGAACTCCTTTACCACCAACACCACAAGCTCTAAACGAGCGCAGTGAAACAACTGGACACAGAACAATGTTGTGCAGTGGGTCGCCGGGGCTCCTCATTGTCATGGGTCAGCCTTCAAACTGCACCGTCTCACTCACAGGACGGGCTCAGAGAGCTTAACCTGCACCACACTGGGACTGGACCTGTACAGGGAATCTGATCAGAATCAGGGGGGGGGGGATAAAACTAGTTCGCTGTTTAACTACTTCCATTTAACTAGTTAATTCGAGGTGGAAAGTCTGAGACGTGTTCTTTCCAGGGGGTTATTTGCCTGGTCTGCCATAGGAAGCTGGAAGATGTCTTTGAAGGCGGGGTGTCTACAGCAATATGAGCTCGAAAACAGGTTATCAGCACCCAAAACTAGAAACCACAAACCGGCGACCTCTGTTTGAATCGGGCGACCCTGGCAAAGTGTCAACTGCCTGGACGGGCGCGTGACGTCACGCTCGGCAGCTACTCGCCGTTTAAACGGAGCTATTTTCACTCACGGCGCTGTAACGGCAACGTTACAACCGCCCGCTACTGTAAACAACACACCGACGAGTACGTCGCGCTGCAGCCCTCCTCCAGTTTTCCCAACTTTATCCCCCTGAACGCAACTCCGCGGATAACTCTCATCACTCCGAGTCGGCTTCATCCTCTCCTCTCTGTTCATTAAACCGACCATTAACTCCAACGAGCGAGCCATCAAGTCTCCTCGGACCGCTGAACGAAAAAATAGCCAACCGGGCGCTAAATGAAAACTTGGGAGAGTGCAGGAAAAAAATCACCTTTCTTTTCTCTCGCCTCACTTTTTGGCACCGGCCGTCTCTCAAGTCAGGGCTCTTTTGTGCAAACCCCCCGATTTAGGTCCTCCAGCAGCTCCAGTTGTTGGTTGGCTAGTAGCTGTCGTTGAACATTTGTGTGAGTTGCCAACCGAGATAGCAGTTCATTACCTGGCTAGCTGGGCTTCTCTTCTATTAAAACTTAATGAGCGGTAGGCTAGGCTTTTAAAATGACACACAACACTGGTAACTGGTAACTAATACACCAAACAACTATTTAAATCATCGATGAATAGTCACTCGTCTCACTCTCTCGGCTGCATGGAGCTCCTCTCCGTGTGTATGTGCCGGGGGAGGGGAGGGGGGCGCGCACAGCTCCCCTTAGCCGTGGTAACCTTCCGCCGCCTCTCCCCAACTAACTTCGATGTCAGTTATATAGTACCATATACTGATGAACATCACACTAACTACATCACGTCTATCAAATAAGAACACATATATTAGCAGCCCACTCGTGTTTGCTCCTTCTATTCCACGTAGTTTATTTGCTATGTTATCGCCTAAGGCGCGTAAAGAAAGAAAGAAATCATCCCCGCATTTGAAGGCGCTGTTCGTCGTTTTCCAGCGTGAAAAGGCTCCAGTGGTTTTATTGCTGGTTCGCTGCTAACGGGATCTGGATGTATTACAAAGAAACTGAACCCACTTCACCTGCGTGGCTCCCACATTATACCGCGCGGAACTACTTCCCACTGTACGTGCGGATGAACTCGTCAGCTGTGCACTGCGGTGCCGAGGTCCTCCAGACCTACACTAATATATGCAAGAAGAGAAAGGATGGAGAACTTGCGATTATACTTTTCATTACGGGTCATTTTGATCGAGAGAGTCGCCGATTAGCTTGTATTCTCATTTTATTCGTCATATTCAATTTAAAGGGGGGCAGATCTTAATGTAAACATCATGTCTTTGCCCTGAGGAATTACAGTCAGTGTGGGGTTGCTGGTGAGCACAAATGCAGCAATCAGACCTACCAGCCTGCTTCATCATCAGCTGACTGTAACGTGCTGAAACTGCCCCCCTGCTCTCGTGCCCTAGGCTCACACCCTTCTTACTGCCATGGTGGGTGGCAGGTAGGCCCAGTGGACAGATCCATGCACGTTAGGGAACGTTACCATTCAGTTTGCATGGCCCAGCATTTATGGGCAAACAAGAACGTAGGCAGACATAGCAGCACTTGTGGCACAGGACTCCTCCCATGCATATTCTCTGTCTCTCTCCTTCCACCCCCTCCCTACCTCCCTCCCTCCCCTGCAAGCAACATCTTGTTAGTTCTTACCAGCAAAATCTCCACTCACCTTCTCACCTTATTTAATCCATTTAATGCTCGTCTCCATGTCTCTCTCTCTTCTATGTATTGCTGGTCTTGATCTCTCTCTAGACTTCCTCCATCCTCTTCACCTCCGAGTTCCTCTTTTCCCCCTCCCCCCTCTTTCTCTGTGCCTTTCTCTCCTCATCCTGTGCTTCCTCCACTGCAACCCCCCCCAACACACACACACACACACACACACTCAGCTTTCTTTTTCAGTGTTAATTATCGCTGCATGTTGTTTAAGGCCTAAGCGTAGCCCCCAGAGCCCAGACCACCTTTCACATATGTGCAGACTACATACAGCCTACATATGGCCCAGTGCTCATATAGCTCCTCACCAGCCATTGTTCTCGCCACATTGTTGTGGCAGTTCATTATGGAGGCAATCTGAGTGAGAGAAATGAACAGTGTGGTCGTGGAGACGACAAGGCCAGCTGATGATTCACTCGGTAAAAGGAGATGAGAAGCGAGAGGGGAAATAACATTAAAGTTGCTGTTCTACGGAAGCTGTGTCCCTCTCTCCCCACGACCAAACGGAGCTGAACTCCATGACCCCCCTCCTCCCGAAAATGCCATCTCTCCCCGTCGAACTACATACAGATCACCCGAAGACAAAAGGGTCGAGGCGGGGCTTACTGACGAGCCATCTGCGGGAGGAGGGGGGGGTGTACTTCAGGGCCCAACGGTGTAGAGCTCTACCAGGGTGGACACATGGGACCCCGAGTCATGGCTTCCTCGACGTCTTTATGGTCACAGGCGAAGGAGTTGAATTTTGTGGCAGCCTAAAGAAGCCACAGCTAAAACCTGCCAAAACCAAAACCTACAGTGAAAATATTCAGCTGTTCGAAATATGAATGCCTGCATGAGAGAGTGAAATGAACCAAATGCTTCAAACCTGTAGCTTATTGATCGTTTTATACGGTGAGCGAGGCTGATTGTTCAGTAACTTGAAGTCGCTACTTGTGTGCAGTGCACGCCGTCACTTGTGCCATCTGGTGGACAGAAGAGGGATTGCAGATGGCCTTTTAAAGACCTTTTTTCACCTTGTTAGCTCACGTCCCTGATCACACTAAGCACAATTCACCTTATCATACTGTATCACATCATACAGCTCTCCCTAATCTTCTTTAAAACTGTAAAGACGTTTTTCTAAAATGCCATCTGATTTTTGATCCCATCACTGTTCGGCTTTTAAAATAAAAATATGTGGGCTAACTTGATGTTTTGAGTTCATTGCACTTGTAATATTAACAGAGGAATAATTAGTGTTTACATTTTTAACTTACTAGTATTACAAAAGCTGTCAAAATCTCAGGTTAACTTGGTTACTTAAATTTTAAGCTTAGAAGCTGCATCATTTTTACATTGCAGGACACAATGCAGGTTTCCAGGTTCAATAAAGCAATAATCCAGTTCCTAAAACTTCCCTCCCTGTGATGAAATCGCAGTAGAGCATAGCCTCTCGTTGCTTACTGCTTTACTGAACCTGGAAACCTGTGTATGGTTACAGGCCCAACATTAAATATGATAAAATACACATTTTTTTCCAGAAAATCATTAAAGTTGTTATTAATAATAATCAACACGAACAAGTATTCCACCAAGAAATGTAATTCCTTTAGAGCGTGGTGTGATTGACAAGCAACCATGGACCGCCGAATGAGGAGGACGCTCTGTCACCCTTCGCTGTATATGGCGGTCATTTCATGTATTTTTAAACTTTCTGTCGTATAGTAATAAACATATGATAACACAGCACTGTTTAATCCAGCGGTGCCCTCTTCTCGAGCTGGGGCTGAATCTCAAATGGCTCCCTGCTCCCTGCATAGTACCCTACATAGCAATTTAAATACTGGCTCCAGCACCCAATGTGCAAAATATACCTAATTAATAGTGATTTGGGGCTCAGCCAAATCCATACTCGATAAATGATGCATTATTTGGCTGTAGAGGCTGGAATTTCTTAACTTTAATAGCTAGCACACTATTTAGGGAATGCAGAGTCATTTGGGATTCAGCCTGGGTTTGATACCATAAATACTTTAATTCAAGTCTGTGACATTAACAATGGAGTTGTTAAGGCTGTTGAACTTAAGTCGCCAGGCCCCCAGTTTAAACAAATATATCATCAATATACTCGGTGGTCCATATGAGAAGCATAAAAGTCAAAGATTATTTCATTAAAGGTTTCTTTTTTGTGGCCTGGCGCAGTAATACACTCTCAGATAAAAAGGTATGACGCTGTCACTGGGGCAGTACCCCTTTTGTCACTGTGGTGGTACCCTCAGGGGTACATCCCAGTACCTTTATACAGGGAACATTACTGTACCAGAATCCATTGAAATGATATTGTCTAAACTGCACTGACTCCACACACCTTGTCCCGTCTCCAGGCTTTTTATCTTATTGTTCTGATTTAAAACATTTGGTTATAAAAAGGTACAAATATCTACTTTTCCACTAGGAAAAACTCATGTAAGGTACACAACTGGACCTTAAAAACACTGTTGTACCTTTGAGGGTACATTTACATTGTTTGTACCTTGATAAATGAATCATGTACTTGCATAGTATGTTTATTTCTAACAGTGTACATAATTCAGCTGCTGTTAGGTGGTCATAGGTAATATATCCTGGATTTTACAACGGCTTTGAAAGCGCCTCAGCCAATCAGATTTTGCGACTGGAACTATCCGTTTTATAATATGATTATTATAATAGGATCATTTTGATTGTTAAAAAACATCTTGACTAATGATTAAAAAGGGCCCAAAGGCATTTTAGTGTTAACATCAACTGAACTGGTAGAGAGAGTGTTCAGTGTGATGCTCACTCCACCATTTAAGCATCTTCATGCTTTCAGAAAGCCCAGCCAAGATGGATTTGCCTCCATGATACAAATTTTATTATTAAAAAAAAAAAAGGATTTCAAAATAGCTCTCTGTGTGCTACTCAATTATAAGCGACTTTTAAAAAGCCCAGTCATTTGATTGTGGGTATGCACCAGTGATACACACTCACCATCCACTTCAACACCATTTTAATACTGTGTAGCACCCCCTTTGCTCTCAGCACAGCCCAAATTCTTTCTGAATCAACAAAAGCTGGGGACATTAGAGATTAGAGTTATGTTGACATGGTTGCATCACATAATTGCTGCAGATTTGTCAACTGCATGTTCATGAATCTCCCGTTCTGCCATACTTTGAACATGTACTACTGGATTCAGATCTGATGACTGGAAGGTCATTAGAATACACTGAGTTCATGTTATGGAACTAGTTTGAGATGACTTGTCCTTTGTGACGAGGTGCTTTATCATGCTGGGAGTAGCTGGCAGAAGATTGATAAATTGTGGCTATAAAGAGGTGCACATGGTCAGCAACAATGCTCTCACTGTGGCATTCAAATAATGCTTGATTGGTATTAGGGGGCCAACTTTTACTATTATACCACCACCAGCAGCTTGAACTGTTGACATTAGGCAGGTTGGGTCCATGGATGCATTCTGTTTATGCCAAATTCAGAGCCTAGCATTCGAACATCACAGCAGAATTTGTGATTCATCAGACCAACGTTTTTCCAGTATTTAACTGTACAGTTTTGGTGAACCTGCGTCCCACTGCAGCCTCAGATTCCTGTTCTTGGGTGACAGAACTGGGACCCGAAGTGGTCTTCTGCTGGTGTAACCCAGTCACCTCAAGGTTTAATGTGTTGTGATTTCAGAGATGCTTTTCTGATCACCAATGTTGTAAAGCGTGGTTATTTGAGTCACAACAGCCATAGCCTTCCTGTCTGCTTGAACCAGTCTGTCCATTCTCCACTGACCTCTCTCGTCACCAAGGTGTTCCTATTTGCAGAACTGCTGTGGATGTGTTTTGTTTTTCATGCCATTCTGTGCAAACTCTAGAGATGGGTGTGTGTGAAAATCCCAGGAGATCAGTAGATTCTACTCAAACTACCCATCTAACACTACAACCAAGCCACGGTCAACATCACTTAGATTACATTCCTTATAATTCCACACCATTTTTATATTTAGTCTTTATTGTATTTATGTCTTTTTAATCAGGTCATTAAAATACCAGGATGTCTAAAATACCCATGTCAGCTATTAGGGCTGTAAGTATAATATGGAGAACAGTTGGAACAGTACTGAAACAATAGAACATGTTGTAACGATTGCCTACATGTATTGAACTACTGCGCATGCGCGGAGGTGTTGTAGCCCCCCGTGTGAGATGGTGAGCTGCTGTAGCACAGCCTCTGGTCTGCTGTATCTATACGCTGAGCTATCTGGACAGTGATGGTGAGATGCGACGGTGACTTGTCATTAAATACGTCTTCTACCCTGCATGGAGTGTGTTCCTGTCTGTGTGCCTCCAAAGAAGCCAGGAATCACTGCTAGCTCTTCCACCAAGCGCTCCTTTATTTCACCATTACAATTGGCGCCCGAACAGGGACCTGAACCCTGGACCCTCAGATGTAATGGTGAAAAAAAGGTGCACAGGTTGAGAACTGTGTGATGTTTAGATCTTGGGTCAATAACTGTGATGGAATGTCTCCACCAGGCTACCACTTCTGATAGTGGTAGTTCACTGGTTTAATTGTTTCATCCAGGAGCTGTCAGGATGTTTGTGCAGTCAATTGGGTATCTTTCCACTGCTGATCCCTTGAGCAAGGCCCCTATATATGAGTGTACATCTCTTGGGTGTGAAAAGACTAAATTTACGCTGCAAAAATACAATTAAAGCAACTGTCACCTTAAAAGGGAATTCCACCAAAATTTCCAAATTTCTTCATAATTCAATGGTTTAGATGTAAACAAAGTCATTCAGAGTGGTTTAATGTGAAATTTAAAGAAATTTAAATGAAAAGTGCATTGTAAGGAAACATACCAATTGGGGTGTTGTAAGGATGGCAACCAGGTGTTGCAATGTCTACAACACAAATAAAGACATTTTATAATAATAATAATAATAATAATAATAAGATACAATTATATAGCGCCTTTCACAAACCCAAGGTCGCTTCACGGTGCATGGGCAAACAAATACATTTCTTATTCAAAACAATCAGGGAACCAACATGTGTCAACATGTGTCAGTTTTTAAATGTAGTGCTGATACCAAAACAGTAAAACAGAAGTAAATCTCAAACAAGACAGTTTCTATTGGTACTGTGCCTTGTATGTGCTTTATTGCTATTCATGGATTTTTGAAAGAATGTCTGAAGCATCAGGCTACAAATTCATAACTGCGTCACGTAATGACTTTCTGTGAGGGAGCTTTTAGAGGTTTAAACAGCTAGTTCTTATCACCTCTTTGAACAATTCTGACTCATCAAGTTTGTCTAGGACATCGCATTTCACATCAAATGTGAAAGACTTTGTTTTCATCCTAAAAATTGAATTATTTAGAAATGTTGAAAAAAATTCCCTTTAAACAAGCAATAGTGGAAACTTACCAGGAGAAATTGTCTACTGTCTTTAAACCACAAAGAATTGCGGCTGGAGTTTGTCATCACAACTTGTTGGTTATTTGGTCATAATCATACATGATGCTGAGAGACTGATGTCCTAAAGACTCTGAAATTCTTTTGAAGTCCTGAACTAACTAGAACACTGCTAAAACAGTGCCATCGGTGGATATTTGATGAGCACATTGATCCAAAGCATTCTTCAGGATCCACAGGAAAATAGCTCACTGAAAACAGAATCACACTTCGGCCATCTCACTTCCTTGACTTACATTACACTACAAATCCTATATTGCATAATAAAAGGGATTCTACAAGCTGTGATAGGTCTGGATATATTATGCATTGTGAAAATAAAGAATCATCCCTTTCTATGTGCTCACATACATACACACACACACACACACACATACATACCTAAGGAGGTGTTGTTCACCTACACAGAAACAAACAGAAACACACACTTGCAGCTCTTTTCAAGCACTCTTGCAGTTCCTTCAGGAAATGCATATCTAGTGCTCTTATTAAACCTAAGAATTGTTCACTGTGGTTGTGATAGTAAAGAGACGTCTGATGCTTTTTGGCTCTAAAAGCTACCTCACAACGTTATAACATTAAATGGCTTCCAATATATCTTACGCCTGAGACATAGTTTTACCATATATGTATACATGCATTTTGTACATATATTTCTTTTTTGCATTAGTTGCAAAGGAATACATGCAGGGAGTTGAGAGGCAAAATAGTACCCACATAAAACTGAATATTTCTGACCTAACATAATATTTTCTATTCACCAGTTTCTCTACCTTTTCACCTTTTCACATCAAACCTGTGTACAAACATCTAAAAATCACTGAGAGAGAGAGAGAGAGAGAGAGAGAGAGAGAGAGAGAGAGAGAGAGAGAGAGAGAGATACTACAGTATAGTGTAGTACAGTAATGTAAAGCTTTAAATGATACATAAATTTCTACAGACACGATTTGGAAAATGTGCACAGGCTGTGCTTCGGAATATGCAGGTAGTCCTGTTGTGTGGCCACTGGAGATGAAAAGACCTTGAATCTGATACTGAATGTGAATGTGTTCAACACTTTAAGCTCCAGCCACACAGTATCTGTGAAAACAGTCAGATGTGACCATATTTAATCATCGAAACGTGTCGGTGCCGCCGTCAGCAGGCTCCCCTCCTCTCACCTGTACAGCTCAGTGAGGGGAAACATGAAGAGAACTCATGGCCCCAAACCATGTCGTCATTTCCCTAAGACCGTTGTGTGTGTGTGTGTGTGAGAGAGAGAGAGAGAGAGAGAGAGAGAGAGAGAGAGAGAGAGAGAGAGAGAGAGAGAAGGAAAAGGAAGAAAGAGCAGAACATAATTATCTCCGCTGTTTGGCGCCAATCTGCCAGAGAAAGAAAAGGCCAATAAAAGTAGCATGCGAGCTGATGTCGTGTGTGTGTGTGTGTTGATCTAGCCGGGCTCGCGATTCGAGCGTAGCTCGTTGTTTTGTTACTGTGGGCTAGTTAGCTTGCTCGTTAGCTAACTAGCATTTTACCATCCTGTGCATCAAAGCCCGTCTCCTCCTCCTCGGACACGGGTTTCTAGCGAGCCAACTTCCTAAGGCAGTTGATAGCACGTAGCCTAAGTTTCTCCGAGGCGGTCGTTTTAAAGTCTGCGAAATGGGGGTGAGTTTTGTTTACGTTTTTGCTGCTAGCTTCTCTTTTCGTGCCGCAGTTTGAACAAAGACTCGCAGCGGAGCGCACCAAGTGCTGATCGTCCGCTGGGAGCGAGTGGAAACATGAGGAGAGCAATGTGGAGGGGTGAAGGGAGAGAGTGAGAGACAGAGGGATATATATGGCGATGGAGATCGAGCGCTCGTTGGCTAACCACGAGCAGTTAGGCCTGGTGTAATCCTCAGCATCGATCAGGGATGCCCAGCGTTTTCCTCTTAGTGAGGGACGGTTCTCGCTGCTGCTCGTCTGGCCGTCAAAGAGCTGCTGTCGGCACCGTTTGCGCCATTTCTCACAGACCGACGCTGTAGTGGCAAACAAACCTTCTGGCTAACTGCTCAGGCAGAGGAATGGTGGCTGTACAGATTGTGTATTACTGCACTTTGTTCAGTAGTAGACTTGTAATGTAACTCAAGCCAGGCCAGGAATTTAACGTCAGCTAGCAAGTGGCATGGCTGGAAGCAGCAGCAGCGAGAGCTGAACATGTGGGCCGCCATAATGGACACTCCACCGGCCCAACCTGCCTTTATTTTCAATATTGTTGGCTACACATCATGTAGTTTAAGAAGGAGAGCCTGTATGTGATAGTTTAGAGTCAACTTCTCTTTCATAGTTCCTTTTTTGTCCCTATCTGGTTTCCTATCAGTTTCCTGCATGTTATAGGCCCCTCTTCCCGTAGAAACGCTGGAGAAAACGATAAACAGTAAATACTGTGTTTCTGTAATTTAATGTCATCATGATACAAAAGCCAGATAACGCGAGTCTCTGAATCTGGGTCTCTATTCACAAACCACCTCAGAAATGAAGCAGGAGTATGGTCCTGGCTAAGTAGGCTAAAGAGCATGTCCCTTTGACACTACATCCTTCCCCCCAACTTCTAGCAGGCACTGGTCGCCTGGGTTTGCTCTGCTGCTTACCCCTGACTTGTTTTTGCTTCTAATATGCATTCCCATGTGATAGATAAAAAGAAATTGGTCTGGAATCTCTTGCATTGACATGGAAACTAGGAGTTTTGCAGAAAGAAAACATGCACATTTAAGCAGCATTAAAACAGGGTGGAGTGTCTTTTTCCCAAGACATTTTTTAATACAGCACCTTATATGAAGTTGAATGTTTCTCTTGTCTGTTTGAGGCTCATTCACAATTAATGTTTGATAGTTTCCCTCTTTCTTATTTGATATGCCTTCAGAGAAAGTCAAATCGAGCAAAAGAGAAGAAGCAGAGAAGGCTTGAAGAAAGGGCAGCCATGGATGCTGTGTGCGCTAAAGTGGATGCAGCCAATAAGGTTCAAAATCTTCCCTAAATCACCAGAGTTGAACATATTTACAGCTGTATTTAGAACTGGAATTGTGTGTTCTTGTCATTTTGATCTTAACGTTATTTGACCCTGCAGCTTGATGACCCTCTGGCTGCTTTTCCAGTGTTTAAGAAGTATGATAGGCGTGGGTAAGTTGTCAGATTGGGCTTTGTCATTTTTCTGAGATGTTTTTTTTTTTTTGTCTTTTTTTTAAGGCTTTAGGGCTTACTGACAGCTGTTATGGTTTTTTTTTTTTTTTTTTTTTTTTTTTTTCTATTGTTCCGTGGCAGGTTAAATCTGGATATTGAGTGCAAGCGGGTGTCCACACTGTCTTCCATCACTGTGGAGTGGGCCTATGAGCTGACCAGAGCCAACATGCAGACGCTGTAGGTATTAGGCTCACAGAGAATTGTTAAAGAATTTTTTTTTTATTAATCTTCAGCTAAAGTTTCTTGACTGTAAGAGGTCTAGTGATCATTATTAGATTGCTGTAAACTCAATGTGAAAACAGATCTTCTGTGACTACACACTTCATATATTAGTCTCAAATCTGTTAGCTTTCATGCTTTGTAAGCTGTTGCTGCATATCACTTTCCTGTTAGAATTCCTTATTTGCTTACTGCAGTCATGCAGGCAATTCTGTGCACGTCTGTAGTGCGTCACTGATGGATGCTAGTGTTTTAATGCAGGTGTTGCACATTTTACAAACAGATATGAACAGAGTGAGTGGGGGTGGAAGGAGCGTGAGAAGAGGGAGGAGATGAAGGACGAGCGGGCGTGGTATCTCCTGGCCCGTGATGCTGAATCCACACCTGTTGCTTTCTCTCATTTTCGTTTTGATGTTGAATGTGGTGACGAAGTGTTATATTGGTAAGGTTTTTTTGTTTTTGACCCTGTTTGCACCTGGTCACTTTATGTAACTAGTATCTGGATTGTATCCTGATTAGATTTTAGCTACATGTATTTACACTTGGTAGACAGATGCATTAGTTGGACTGAAATCTGTTTGCTATATGGGATGAAATGGGCAGATCTGCTTGTTACATGTAAGCCAATTACCAGTTGTTTATCGTTTCAGCCTAAAGGTAGATAAAGTGCTTAAGATGGTTGCTATGTCTGTCCGTATCACTGTTAAGCATTTAGTTTCATCTTGTCCACAACCATGTGCATCCTGCACTTTTATCTTCCTCACCGACACGGGTCACATGCCTGGTGCACAGCATGGGGAGGAGTTTCAGTTGTACTGGGGGGGGCTTTGGTTGTTAAATCTGTCTTGAAGAGACGAATGTGTATACACTGCTGTAACTTGTGGCCCAAATGCGTCTCAGGCCACCTCCTGAAGTGGTTTGAGCGTTAAGATTCTTATCTGTTTTAAATGCATCTCGGGTGCGTTTTCACTTGCTTTGTTACGTGGCTTGGCCTTATCTTGACATAAGTGAAATACCCAAGACATGAAGCGACCAGGTCTAAACGGGGTCTTTGATATGACTATTAATATACAATTGTATTCATTTTACACATAGAATAGAATATTTTGCTGCTGTGTTGTTGTTGTTTTTTGTTTGTTTGTTTTTTGTTACTTTCAAAATCAGACAACAGTTGTTTGACACAGTATGTTCGACTAATACAGTCAGACTTTTCCCTCAGCTATGAAGTCCAGTTGGAGAGCAAGGTCAGACGGAAAGGTCTGGGGAAGTTTCTCATCCAAATTCTACAGCTCATCGCCAACAGGTAAAAGGCCCCACATATGACAAGTGTTGTTAGATGATAGTATAGTCTCTGAAAACTCAAATAAACAGTTAATAAATACAAACAAATTGTTTAGCTGTGCTAAATTGATATGATATTCTGGAAATTGCAGTCAGAGAGCATGTTAATCAGTCATAATCCCACTCACAAAACTGAGAAGCATTATACTTAGTTCAGAGATTAAATCATTCTTCAATATGTAAAACTCAGACTAGGTGTAAGCACTGCAGGTTATAGTTTGGGTGCTGTACTGCAGATTCATGTTTCTTGCCAGTAAGATTACTGTAAGTGATTAAAATGATGGCTTGTATTGTGACCTAGTATTATATTAACCTAAGGTTTTATGCTATTTGTCATGAGTTTCATACTATATTTAAGACTTCAAGTACCTTCTACCCATATTTAGTAGATAAAACCTTGGCTTTGTATTAGTTTTCTTTGTTTTAGTTTCACGGTTCAAGTCACATTTATTAATTATCAACGCATCACAGTCTAGTCCAGTGGTTACCCACCCTGGTCCTAAATATTTTCTTGCAGTGTCACAATTTGTGACCTCTGCTAATTTACGGCAGAAGTAATTGATTAGTTGGATCAGTTCCAAGATGTAGCATGACGCAACCTTTTATTCAGCAGCGGTTATTTTAAGTAATGTAAAATCTTTCCTAACTTTCAATTAACTGCACTACTTCATACCAAAATTTGATTGTGTTAAGCTTGTTCTAGTGAGCAAGTTTTCAGAGAACCCCTCTGTTGCTAGTTTGGACTCAAGATGAATTTTCAAGCAAAACCCAGGTTTTTGGGTGTTCAAGTCCAAAATTGTTTTTCCTAATAAACATGCTTCTCATATATGTCTATTCCCAAGGTTTCTGATTTGCTCTGTTTTACTTTCCTCTCTTACTTCAGTACACAGATGAAGAAGGTCATGCTGACAGTATTCAAACACAACCATGGGGCCTACCAGTTCTTTCGGGAGGCCTTACAGTAAGTTGAGGCTGTTTTGCTTGTCGGTTGCCTCTGTTCTGGATAACTTTGTTTGTGTCACCATGCTATGTACTGCAAACTCCCATTTGAAAGATTTATTCACACCTGTATTGGGTGATCTATATGGAAGTGATGGCCCTTTTTATACATATTGCTTCCACTTGTGGGGAGCAGTTGTAGGCTGGAGGTTTGGAATCCAGCCTTGTGACTGGAAGGTTGATAGTTCGATCCCCTGAGCCATGACTGAAGTGCCGTTGAGCAAGGCACCTATCCCCCAACTGCTCCCCAGCGCTCTGGGCAAGTGTGCTCACTGCCCCTAATGTGGGTGTGCTCACTAGTGTGTATGTGGTGTTTCACTGCACGGATTGGTTAAATGCAGAGGTGAAAGTTCCCCATCATGGGACTACTACGGGACTCTTAATTTTTAGGGTACGCTTTGTAATTGGACAATTAGCTGCTCAGTTATTTCTTGGCAACCTGAGTCATTGTATCAATAATTCATATGAATGAGATCCAACAAAAGGTCTAGAGCTGATTCTAGGTTTGGCATTTGCATCTGGAGCCTGTTGCCTCACAACATGGAGTCCAAACAAGTGTCAGCAGAAAACAACAGTCATGGATGACTAAGGAATACACATTCATGAAGAAAAATTGTTGAAAAAATCTAGGAGGTAGATAAAGATGTCCAAGACAAGAGTGACAGAATGAGGATAGTTTGGAGAAAACAAACAACAACTCGTCCAAAGTAAACCGCCACTGGTTACCTGTGAAACTGTCTCACATGTCTTTATTGGTCTTTACAGGTATCTGCAGCAGAGTGAATTTTAAACCAAACACTTCATAACCCGGCATATGGTGAATCAGGGAGCAAGTGAATGACCAGAAACGTAGTACTGAAACACTTTTGGAATTTTTATTAGGGTGAATTTTAAGCAAGATCTAGAAACTCGCTCAACCTGAACCCCACTGCTGATGCATTTCATTTATTCGCATCAAGTCTTTCCTCTGAAGGAAGCAGGAATAATTATAATTTGGGGTTGTAACAAGGTAAATGTATTTGGTATGGTTAGTGGCAGTAGCATGATGGGCGTGTGCAGCTGTGCATAACTTAAGAGCTAAACAGCAATAAACAAACGGACTAACTCTACTACCATAAAGAGAAAAACAAAATGGTCTCTTGACTGAGTATCATGGGTTCTCTTTTTAAAGTGTTTATGGACAAGGTGCAAACATGTACTGCAACAACAGTAAATGTAATCAGTTACTTTCCACCACTGTTAGTTTTACTTGGGGAGTTGAGTTGATGTAATTTTTACTTACGTTTCTTAGATTTTAGGCCCGTCTGCGTTTGCCATATAAGTCAGTTTTACACACAGGCTGTGTGCTCCAGCTTCAGGAAAGATCCGGGCACCTTTTGAATTTTTGTAAAATGAAGTGTAGGAGTAACCCCAGGATATTTTAATCCCATGTGAATTGACATGTTGGTAAACTTTTTTTATACAAATATACAGATATATACAAGTATGTACAGATTTTGCTTTTATTTTTTTCTTAAGTATGGAGGCACTCAACATTTACATCTTCAAAATCTACAAACCGATGTTTCGTCCTACCCCTGTGTGACTCCAATACAGCATAATGGTACAACCTAATATCACACTGCATTCACATAAGACAACATACATGGTTAGTGTAATTGAAATAATAGCCAAACTAAATGTTTTGATGACCTGTTCTATTTTAAAAAAAAAAAATTTGCTGCCAGTGAAGGCAGCATGTAAGTTGAGCCATTCCCATCTCTGAAACTTAAATCGTCATTTCTTTTCCTTTGTGAAACAGTCTTAAAGATTACATCCTGTGGTAAATTTACATTACCCCACCTCCCCGTGTAAAACTGATCCTGCCCAAAAAGTACAACATTTTTAATGGGTCTCAAACTGATGTCAATAGATTTATGTAAATTTGGCTGACTTGCAGTCCACTAAACGGGTTCACAAACTGATCCTTAGTAACCCCTACATGGTCCACATTTTTTCTCTGACCCTGTGTTTTGCCAGTTGGGTTGGAGTAAAAGAACATAGCCCGTTTGGGGGTCTCTGAGGATTGATTTGAGAACAGTTGCTCTAAAATACAGGGAATATTTGTTAAAATTTGATCCTTATGTTTCAAAGAGGTAACGCTAAAGACTGAGACAAAACTTTCACTGTGATTATTTAAGAGTGGTTAAGAGTAGGTGTTTCCAATGTCCTGGCAGTGCTAAGACACCATTTGTGTGTGAATAATCAGTGTCCTTCTCTGCCTCAGATTTGAGATCGACGACACTTCGCCCAGTATGTCTGGTTGCTGTGGAGACGACTGTTCCTATGAGATTCTGAGTCGACGAACAAAATATGGCGAGTCCTCAGGTCACGCGCATGCTGGCAGCCACTGTGGAGGCTGCTGCCATTAGGTGCAGACCCTTCCTCCTTTGTTACAGAAACACTCCTCATCCTACACTTCAATCAGCAATCACCTCTTTGCCCCAACTTACCTCCATATAAAACGCCCTTAAGCCTAGTTCAGTCACTCTCTTTGCAAGAGTGCAGGATGCTAGACAGGAGCCTGTCAGAGTGCCTCTGATATTTGGTTGATTTCAGTCAAGCAAGCATTTAAGAAAATGTTCTTTCAGGATATCAACGTTCCCATTTGACTTCAGATTTTGAGGTGAAATTTTTCAGTAGGTTATAGTTTATAAGGTACTGGAGAAAGAAATAATGTTAAGGTGGGTGATGATCAATCCATTTCCAGTGTTCAGATGTTTTATTTGCATTTAATTCGGTCAAACCTTGCAAAAAAAGTTTGTATATGATTCAAGTATAAATCCGTTGCACCAGAGACTGTTTTGGGTGGTTCTTTTTTTTTTTTTTTTTGGTTTTGAGGCCACGATTGCTTTACTTTTCTACCTCTGTGTTGGCCATGATTTTACTAGTTTTTCTTTGAATCAATGTGAAAAAGTGCAGCATTTGTAGGAGGAGGTGCTCTGTGGTGGCTCCGTGCTCTATAGTGGAGAGTGAGAATTTGTATGTCTTTTTAGATACATGATACAAATGGTGCTCCTAAGTCATTCTAAAGATGTATGAATGAGGCATGGTGAAGTTACAGCTATGGAGTGATGACTGAACTTGGCCTTAGATTAGATCTCTCAAAGCAGTGGCATCTATGAAGGTTCCTCCTTGCACCTGTTCTTAGTTTTAGCCTGAAATCGGAGGTACAAGAACTGTATTTCATCTTCTGTTTCATTAAGAACAACGGAGATGGCAGTAATGGCTACTGTGACAGCTCTGTGTAATGACCTCTTCTCACCTCAGGAACAAGCATGGTGAGTTTGTTCTTGGATCAGCACATCCTGTCCTGATAATCACAACAGAACTCAAGGCTGGATTTTACGCTTTTCAGCCTGCTGTTTGCTGTCTCCCAGGTTGCTGATCTTTTTGTTTTTGTTTTTTGAGTGAGTTTAAGTGAATGTCACACTGGTCCTTACTGCCACTTTACTGCTCTTTCAGGGTACTCGTACATATATTTTAACGAAATGCAAGGAGCTTGCTACACGTTGTATTACTTCAAGAAACTGAATACAGTGGCTTTGTATTCTTTATAATCACTCAAACTAGTCTGTCTCAGGTCATTCAACTAAATCAAACCTATAACAAATGTTTTATAATGGCTCTATATAAGGGGTTGGTGTTAAAGGATGATGTCGATGTTCTCTATCTTATCTGATGAAGGGGTTGATGTGTGTGTTGCAATGGACCTTTAGTGTAGAAAAGTACTTTTTTCTTTTTTTCCTTATATTAAGCATCATAGCATTCTTTTATCAAATCATTTCTGTATATCCATATTTTTTCTGAGCTGTGTATATAATCTATTTGCCTTGTTCAATTTATTTGCCTTCACAAAAGTCTTTTTGGGGGGAATGACATCGAAAAACTGAAGTGACCAGACGTTTGAGAAATGAGTATTCCTGTCTTGTGCTTTGTTGTTGATGCGGAAAGGGAAAAGTCATTTCAGCTTTCAGTGTTTTATTTGAATGCCGCAAATAAAGGAAACTTGTTTGACTTGGAGTTGCTTAATTTTCATTGCAAATAAAAACAAATATGGACTATATGTTCGAGAAGATGTCTTACAGGAGGCATGCCATTGAAAACTGAGTTTTCCTCTATTGTTAAGAGAATTTAAGAACACATTGGTGTGAAAGTTGGACCAGACGTGGAAAACAAGCTCAAAAACAGCTCTTTGTGTGTGTGTCTTACAGAAAGTTAAAACGGTCTGTTAAATCCTAAGGAATAAAGAGGTAAAGTGAGAAAGTAAAAATTAATTAGGTTTTTGGGTTTTTGGTACGTAAACCCACACAAGGTAGAAAATGACCTTTAGAAAGTTCATGGTGTCAGAACTTATTGTCATAAGTATTATCCTGGAAGGTTTTTTACCACTTGAACTATTTTCTTGTTTATTTAATTTTTCAACTTGAATACTTGTACTCTTGCTCAAAAAGAAAGAACAAAAAAATGACATTTTATTTAGACCTTGAATGCTCTCTTTACAAATGTCACAGCTCCCCTTTTTTTACCACTCAGACAAGTTCACTTGTATTATTTTTATTCTTTTTCCTTAAAACCAAGAAAACTTGTCAAAGCACTTCTTGCTTTTACGTCAGCATTTTTCAATACAGGTACTTTTTCCTCAAGTATGTTATTGGCTCGATATTCTTTTCTTTAGGTGAGATTTTGTCACAGTAACCACATTTCATTCGGAAGGGAATTCCATTGAAGTATAGCTCGTAGGTGTCAGTGGTCGGATGAGTAACGCTAGAGAACATTTAACAGTACTTATGAAAACTGAGACGACACGTGTAGCAACACTCTGGATAATAAATAAAATGGCTTTGTGTTGTAGTTAGACGTTGAGACCTCTGGTTCCTTTCACCTGCACTTTAACGAAATCTGAGTGAGTAGATAAATATCTCTTCAGTTCATCATATCACATCAAATACGTCTGTATGGCCATTCAGACGATTGAAATATGCAGGTATTTTGAAAAGTCGGTTGACTTCCCCTTGGAGCAGTTTCTCTCCACGACTGTTTTTACCCCTCTGGCGGAACTACAGCGCGTCGCCTCTCGTTCAGGGGAATGTAATGAATGTTGCTCCACGGCGGAAAACGCTGGCGCTCCGTAAGAGCCGATTCTGCTGCGATGACAGTCCCGGAGCTTTATGGCTGGTCTTGCACAAAATGAAGAAGAACTGGAAGAGCTTATTACACTGTCTGGACTGGTTTGAGGAGGCAAACGGTAACGTTGCGTTAGGAGGTGTCGCTGACCGCCAGCTGCTGGTCAGTGGGCTCACTGTTAGCACTGTTAGCACTGTCACAGCTGTGAAGGCTCACACTGCTCGCTCTCTGGATACCACGAGCTCGCCGTTTACCGGCCTTTTCGCATAATTGCGTTTATGACAGATTGAAGCTGGTCGCCATGCCATCATGATTTGCTTTGGGACACTCCCACTAATCCAGAGTCACTCAAAAGAAATACCTGCGCTCTCTCCTCGCTGTCCTCAGTCTCCTCGCTGTCCTCAGTGTCCTCGGTGTCCTCAGCATTAAGTCAGCAGTTCAGCTGCAAAAATGAAGCTCAAACTTAAGACTGTGTTCCTGCTCTACTTCATGGTGTCTCTGATGGGGCTCGTCTATGCACTGATGCAGTTAGGTAAGACTGGTACATCTCACTACACTTGCATCTCACATTTCACTCAGTGTTTTAACAGCATTAAGATTGCCATCCATAAAGGATTTTCCCAGTCTGCCCAGGTTTTTAGGTTAAACATCCAGGAAAAAATAATATTTCCATTCCTGTTCAGGAATCCAATTTACACATGTTAGTATTTCTTCTGAACAACTTCTTTTTATCCACTCACACCCTCTGTAAACAAAGAATGGGCTTGATTAGTTCAGATTATCCACAGAGGAGGGACAGCTGTTTGGGAAATGTGCACTGCTGGTGACATTTTTAGGCACTAGGCAGATCTGCAACATAACTGAGAAGATTAGGCCCTGTAGCTGAGCTGACACCCACCTTAGACTGCACTGTAAGCATATTGACTCAACCACTGAATTTAGCAAATAATCAAGCGACTGATCTAGTGTCCAGCAGTTTTACTTGGCCGATTTGACAACTCTAACTACGCTATATGACCAGAGTAAGGGTGAGGAGTGTGACAGTATTTTAAAATATCGTGAACTACATGATACTCTTTTCTGAGTGCAATGAGGCGTACTTAAAAAAACTGACTGCATGTGTCATTGCAAAGAGAGCAAAATTAGTTATGTTGAATGACTTATTATTGTAAGTTATTCAACATACAAATATTGTACAGAGAGATTCACTCTGAGGCCCTGATTATTCTGGTTGTAACTCTCATTAGGATGAAGCATTCTGAGCCAAAAGAATACAGTATATACCTTGACGTGCTGGTCAATACTGTACAGCACCATCCTTATAAGAAATCGAGTGACTGAGTGAAGGGGTACGGGGGTATGCACCCAGAAGTTGCAAACAGAGGTTAAATGTCACGACAGCTGTCCCACCTTATCGCACACAGGGGCATCCTGGCTTGTTCAAAGCTCCATATACGGAGGAGCACATTGCATGTTTCGTTCAGATTGCTTCATCCTAGAGCATCCTCCAAGCAAACACACCCAAGACATACTGTTATCATATCTGATCACTTAAGCCACATTTGGAAGTGGACACATTCTTAAACATATTCAACACAAATGGAAATGAATGCATTATTCTAATTTTGTACACACCAATATGTAGGCTAAGCGGAAATGCATCTGCCAAGTGCTGTCAAGTAGATGAGACAGTAAATGAGGAAACACAAGACGGGAGTTGTCCTGAAACCAAGGGCCTTGTTGCACTCTGGGCCAATGAAAGCATCTAAGCCAAGCTCATTAATTCTTATGCTAAAAGGGAGAAAGCTGAAGCAGAGCTTGTATAATATCCATGGAAAAGCATTGACAATAGAATGAGATGCTCTGGAGCAGCTGCCCATGAGGCTATAATCACCATGCCCAAAGCCCAGGGATGGAAAATGTACAGAGAGATAGTTCTTAAGAAAAAGTACCATGTCACAATTGATTTTATTAAAAGTGAAATTATCAAAAAGTAAAAATAAAATATTTTAACACATAAAATTGAGGCATGGCATGTTTTTGTTTGTTTTTATCTGATGTATATTAGCCCTTTTAACAAACTCTGTGTGTGGTACAGAGAATAATGTGTGGAGCCTGTCCTTGCACAAACATTAATTAGCATCGTAATGGGCAGACACATTTACATTTAATGCAAATATTAAACAGAACGTATCAAGTGAAGAGTCTCCTGGCCTTTGAGATTTATAGTGAGTACTTTGAGGGTCAACATGAAAGTGTGTGGAGTTACAGTATTTATATGTTTGTTTATTTATATATTTATTTTTTGTAAATGTAAATTGAGTGATAGTATTTTTTATTACATTTCAGTTAAGTACAAATCCTTCAAAACAGCAACTGTTTTCTTTTGAGTGATGAAGCACCATCCAACATCTTTATCTGACGTCACTGAAGGTCTTGTGGCTGAATGTAATCAAATCCTCACAGCAAAGTTCCAACATCTAGTGTAAAGCCTTCCCAGAAGGGCAGAGGCTGTTACTCCTGTAAATGCAAGGACTTCCTTTTAATAATGAAGAAATGTTGAGTGAGTGGATGTCTGTAAAGAGACATCCTTCATTTATTTAATTTGCAGTCAACATGGCCATTAAGAACATGTTATTTAGGAAATATTTCTGAGATGATTCGATATAAGATAACCCACTTGAATAAAGGAAGTGAGAAGTTGGAAAACTGGAGTTTAAAAAATTATCAAGAAAATGGGATGCCTAAGAACTGTGAAAGGTCTGATAGACCAACTTCAAATACTGAGCGTTGGAGGTGTGGAAAAATGTCCCTGCAGTCTCCAGAAAATAATGAAAGTTGTAATAAAGGCAATATTTAGTTGTTAAGGCTTTTGTCCTGTGATTTTCAGTTATATGCACATTGCCATCTTTGACTTTTGCACTTTACTGTATTGTGTATGCATATTTCTATGAAATCATTCACAGATTTTGCCACTTTTTTCTAGGTCAGCGCTGTGACTGTAGAGAACATGACTTGCCTAAAGATCGAACCATCTCTCAATTGAGGGGCGAGCTGCATAAATTACACGAACAAATGAGAAAGTCAGAACCAACAAAAGCCTCCAAGAAAACTAGTCTGCCAACCATCTATGTAATAACGCCTACTTATGCAAGGTATAAGGGTCGATGTTAAAAAAAAAGGAATTGTTGACATCCATACAGTGTTATTATACAATTATTATACATTTCATTCATTTATTTTCTGAACATTTGTCCATTTCTCTTCCTGTTCCAGACTGGTGCAGAAGGCTGAGCTCACTCGTTTGTCCCAGACGTTCCTGCATGTTCCTCAGCTTCACTGGATCCTCGTGGAGGATGCTCCACACAAGACGCCTTTAGTCAGAGACTTTCTTGCTGCCTCTGGTCTGACTTACACCCACCTCCACATGCTAACCCCTAAAGAGAGAAAACTCCAGGAGGGTGACCCCACCTGGCTAAAGCCTCGAGGAGCTGAGCAGAGGAATGAGGGCCTGCGCTGGCTGAGGGAAATGGCTGCTGCAGCTGGGGGGAAGGGACCGACTATTGAGAGCGCTGTTGTGTATTTTGCTGATGATGACAACACATACAGCCTGCAGCTCTTTGAAGAGGTGAGTGAGTCTTAAGTTTGTTCTACCTTCACTTTACTATCATACAGAGGTGTATTCTGTGTGACCTGCAGATAGACACTAAGCAAGCACTTTATTAGAAACATCATTTTAATACTGGGCATTGCCTCCCTTTGTTCTCAGAACAACCTCAGTTCTTCATAGCATTTACTCTACAAGATATTGGAAAAATTCCTTTAAGATTCTGGTCCATTTGACATGACTGCATTGTGCAATCCCTGCTCATTTTTCAGGTGCACATTCATGCTGCAAATCTCTCATTCTACGACATCACAAAGGTGTTGTATTGGATGCAGAACTGGTGACTGGCCAGGTCACTGAAGAACACTGATCTAATTGCCAAATTTTTAAACCAGTTTGAGATGACTTTTGCTATGTGGAATGGACCAATATCATACTGGAAGTATGTTGTGTGGAGTAAATTGTGGCCATGAAGGGATGAACATGCTCAGCAACAATACCTGAATAGGCTGTGGCATTCAAGCAATGTTTGATTACTATTAATAGGTGTGCCATGAAAACGTTTCCTATACCACTACAGAACCTCCACCAGTCTGGACTTTTCACACAGGTTGGGTCCATAGATTCATGCTGTTGGTGTCAGTTCTGCCTCTACCATCTGTTTGCCTCAGCAGAAATCGAGATTTATCAGACCGGGTTACGTTTTTATAACCTTCAGCTGTCCGGTTTTGGTGAGCTTGTGCCCACAGCTGTCTGTTCTTGGCTGACAGAAGTGGAACCCAGTGTGATCTGCTGTTGAGGCCCATCTGCCTCAAGGCCCGTTGTGCTGTATGTTCTGAGATTATTTTTTTGCCATCACAATTGAACAGAGTGGTTACCTTTCTCATCAGCAAGACATTTCTGTCCACAGAACTGCCTCACTGGATGTTATTTCTTTACTGCATTCTGAGTAAACTCTTTACTGTTGTGCGTTAAAATCCCAGGAGATCAGCAGTTATAGAAATACTCAAATCAGCCCATCTGGCACAATCAATCATGCTGTGGTCAAAATCACTGTGATCACATTTGTTCCCCATTCTGGGTTGACGTGAACATTACCTGAAGCTGCTGACCCATATCTGCATGTTACCCACTGCTTTCACACGACTAGTGTACAGGTATTCCTAATAAAGTGCTCGGAGAGTGTATGTTGTACACCTTTTAGGCAGTGATTCGTATTTTTATGTAGCTGCTTAAAAATGTTAAAAGTGCTGTGTATTTGGCCAATAAACTGAATAAATGTGAAATTATAATTCATTTCGAAACTGAAAACACCATGGTCCAGTTATGAAAGTGAATTTTTGGCTGTCCTTTGTTATTCAGGTCTTCATCTGCACAAATGCTCATTATTGTATTTTACGCTTCATAATCCACTGTTTTCAAGTAGGCAGGAAAGCCAGTCACACATGCACACTGTAATTACACAGCTGAGCTGTTGTAACACCTGCAGAATGTGACTGGGCTTAGTCATGTTGAAATAAGCATGCATGTCTCTGAAAAAGATCCTGAAGGCAGCATACATTGTTCCAAAATGTGTATAGGTCTTTTTACAGTTGTCTTTCACAGATGTGCGTGTTACCCATTCCATGGGCACGTGCCCGTACTATAACCAACTCTTTTGAACTTCACACTGGTAACACTGTAGATGGTCATTTTATTCTTTGGCTCATCCTTGTCTTTTGAAAGGTTAACTTGTCTGACCACAATACACATTTTCCCTGTGCATCATTCCATTTCAGAGCTTAAGCTCAAAGTAGTTGACAGTTTTTCTAAACATTGCTGATTTATAGTACTCATTGCTATTACTTTCATTCCCAATATGAATGTCTCAGATGCGATACACTGTGAAGGTCTCCGTTTGGCCAGTGGGACTGGTTGGGGGGATGAAGTTTGAGCGGCCTGTGGTGGAGAACGGGAAAGTAGTTCGGTTCCACACTGGATGGCGTCCCAGTCGCCCCTTCCCGATCGACATGGCTGGCTTTGCTGTCTCCCTAAAACTGGTACTGGACAACCCTGAAGCTCGGTTTGATGGTGATGCACAGATTGGCTTCCTGGAAAGCAGCTTCTTGCAAAACATGGTTACTATGGAGGAGCTGGAGCCCAAAGCTGACATGTGCAATAAGGTAGGCCCTGCATGGTCCGTTTGTTGTTTAGTTTACATTATTTTAGTTTGTAACTTTGAATCTGTTTACTTTTTAGTTGTTTATACTTTGTGGTATAATGTGGTTATTATGGAACTTTAGCTTTGGATGGTATCGTCTAAACAGTGGTTTCCAAAGTACCTGGGGAGCAGTTGAAAAATTGCAAAGGAAAAAGATTCCCTTTTGTTTGTTCTTTTTGTGTTGAAATGATTCATGAGGTATTGCTATACTTGTTAGCAAGTGAATTAGCAAATATTGACAAGTTTATTAATAACCACTGAGAAAAAAACTGAAAAATCTATATTTTAATTCCTTCAGTTTTGTTTTGTTTTCTTGTCAGGTGCTGGTGTGGCATACTCGCACGGAAAAGCCAAAGATGAAGAGGGAAGAGGCTCTCATAAAGCAGGGTCTAGGATCAGATCCCAATGTGGAGGTGTGAGTCCATCCCCTCCAGAAACATTCACACATACACACACGTCTGAAATTCTTCCAGACTGCTAAAATGAGAATACGACTAAGAGGTTTACCATATTGCCATGTTTAAATAATTCTTTATTGTTAAAAATTCTAGTGCATTTTCAGGTGTACAGTCTGAGGGGAAAAAGGGTACGTCTTCAGTACCTTTACTTTGGGAACTATAAAAAAAAAAAGTCCCATATAATTGGGAATTATTTTTTATGTTACATTAACTCAACTCTGTCTCAACTCAGGCTTTTATTTTATTATTCTTTAAAATGTTAGGCTATGAAAAGGTAAAAAATGTGTACCTTTCCCCTGGGAAGAGGAATGTAGTGAACCTGTAAAACTCATTTAAGATACACAGTTGGACTATAGGACCATTGTTGTACCTACATGTAGGAAAAAATTACTTTCTGTGAACACAAATGTACCCAGAGTACCCTTTTTCTGACAGTGTTTAGTGAAATTAGAGAACAGCATTAAGTCTTGAATCTTATTGACTAAGATCATTTTAGTCCTAGAGTGTCAGAAATACTATGGACCACCACACTGGTCTGAAATGTCAGTCTTGTTGTATTTGCAGCAGTCAGTATTCATCGAACTGAATGTACCTTTTATGATTTAATGACATCTGAAATGGTCTTAAAAGACCTGAAGAAAGTAAACAATGACCTCTGATCTAGTATTATGACAAGTATTATGTTTCATACAAGTTTTTCCCGTCCTGCAAACACACTGGACTCTGGCCTTAATGGGGGTGGGGGGGGGGGTGGGGGGGTTTGGGGCTGTGGTGAGTATGAATGGAAGAATGGTACCCTACTGAAAATCTGACACACTACAGTGCGAAGAAATCTATGCATTATAAACATACTGTATGTAATATAATATTGAATTCATATGTTCTTTAGAGGAAGGCATGAAAAAAGGGACATAACATACAAAAAAATGTGACGTAAGATGTGTTGTATACTTATTGTAACAGAGATTGCATTTCAGTTGTATATACTGTAGAATGGTGTTATTTATATCTGAAAGAACAGTAAATGTTTACAAGTGTGAAGTTTTTTTTGTACAGTCTCAGTTTGCATGATCAGGAGTTCTGCAGTGATATCTGGATCTAGGATTGATTTTTGTCATTATGTCACTGTGTAACTAAATGGAGAAAGTGCACAGCAGAGGAAGGTCTGGTACATGCCATGAAACTTCACCACATTGTTTATTTATACACGTCTGTTCCCTGATGTGACAGGGCTGTTTCCTGTTGGCTGTAAATCATGAATATTGTATGTGTTGGGTTATTATGATTGGTTGTATGTATTTATAGGTCTGTGTGTGTATATGAATGCAGTTTCATATATATTTATCTTCCATAGCACTCTGTACTCTATAGAATATAAGTAGTTCTCCGTCTGTACCTCATGCCTTTATATGTTTGTCTTGTACTTCATATTGGTATTGTTACATCCACCTGTTGGTGTGATGTTATAAAGTTCTTTTGAAAATGCCTTAGAATAAAAGATGTTTTACATAAGCGTCAGTATTCTGTTTTCCAGATTGCTGTGGTGTAGTGTGTTTTGTAGGTGCTCTGTGTTAGTCCATTCTAAAGCTTAGTAATGCTCTTTGATACAGCTTTTACTGATGTATTACTGATTTTTTGATGTATGCAAAATGTTTTATTTATATATATATATATATATAATCATAGGCCTTGGGGGGGGGGGGGGGGGAACTGACTAACATTTCCTAAGTCTTACAGTAGAAGGAGAATCACATTGAGTATTGCAGTTGTTTAAAAAGAACCATTGCACATCCTCCTCACACTTCTGTACATTTTAATACACATTATATATATTTACACACACACAGAGCTCAAAAAAATAAAGGGAACACTCAAATAACACATCCTAGATCTGAATGAATGAAATATTCTCATTGAATACTTTGTTCTGTACAAAGTTGAATGTGCTGACAACAAAATCACACAAAAATCATCAATGGAAATCAAATTTATTAACCAATGGAGGCCTGGAGTCACACACAAAATTAAAGTGGAAAAACACTACAGGCTGATCCAACTTTGATGTGATGTCCTTAAAACAAGTCAAAATGAGGCTCAGTATTGTGTGTGGCCTCCACGTGCCTGTATGACCTCCCTACAACGCCTGGGCATGCTCCTGATGAGGTGGCGGATGGTCTCCTGAGGGATCTCCTCCCAGACCTGGACTAAAGCATCCGCCAACTCCTGCACAGTCTGTGGTGCAACGTGGCATTGGTGGATGGAGCGAGATATGATGTCCCAGATGTCCTCAATCAGATTCAGGTCTGGGGAATGGGCGGGCTGGTCCATAACTTCAATGCCTTCATCTTGCAGGAACTGCTGACACACTCCAGCCACATGAGGTCTAGCATTGTCCTGCATTAGGAGGAACCCAGGGCCAACCGCACCAGCATATGGTCTCACAAGGGGTCTGAGGATCTCATCTCGTTACCTAATGGCAGTCAGGCTACCTCTGGCAAGCACATGGAGGGCTGTGTGGCCCTCCAAAGAAATGCCACCCCACACCATTACTGACCCACTGCCAAACTGGTCATGCTGAAGGATGTTGCAGGCAGCAGATCGCTCTCCACAGTGTCTCCAGACTGTGAACCTGCTTTCATCTGTGAAGATCACAGGGCGCCAGTGGCGAATTTGCCAATCCTGGTGTTCTCTGGCAAATGCCAAGCGTCCTGCACGGTGTTGGGCTGTGAGCACAACCCCTCATCTGTGGACGTCAGGCCCTCATACCATCCTCATGGACTCAGTTTCTAACTGTTTGTGCAGACACATGCACATTTGTGGCCTGCTATAGGTCATTTTGCAGGGCTCTGGCAGTGCTCCTCCTGTTCCTCCTTGAACAAAGGCGGAGGTAGCGGTCCTGCTGCTGGGTTGTTGTCCTCCTACGGCCTCCTCCACGTCTCCTGGTGTACTTGCCTGTCTCCTGGTAGCGCCTCCAGCCTCTGGACACTACGCTGACAGACACAGCAAACCTTCTTGCCACAGCTCACATTGATGTGCCATCCTGGATGAGCTGCACTACCTGAGCCACTTGTGTGGGTTGTAGAGTCCGTCTCATGCTACCACAAGTGTGAAAGCACCACCAACGTTCAAAAGTGACCAAAACATCAGCCAAAAAGCAGAAAGGTACTGAGAAGTGGTCTGTGGTCCCCACCTGCAGAACCACTCCTTTATTGAGTGTCTTGCTAATTGCCAATAATTTCCACCTGTTGTCTATTCCATTTGCACAACAGCATGTGAAATTGATTGTCAATCAGTGTTGCTTCCTAAGTGGACAGTTTGATTTCACAGAAGTTTGATTTACTTGGAGTTATATTGTGTTGTGTTCCCTTTATTGTTTTGAGCAGTGTATATATATGAAAGAATGGGTCATTCTAAAGAGCTCACTAAAGTTGAGCGCAGTACTGTAATAGGATGCCACCATTGCAGCAAGTAAGTTTGCGAATTCCCCCCCCCCCCCAGATATTCTACAATCAACCATAAGTGGTATTATTGAAAAGTGGAAGCGGTTAGACACTCAGCCATTAAGTGTCAGACTACATAAAGTTACAGAGTGGGGTTGCCAATTACTGAGGGACATAAAACTCGCCACTGCTCAGCTGACTCAGTAACTGCAGAATTCCAAACCTCCTCTGTCATTAACAACAGCACAAAAACTGTGTGCCGGAATTTTCATAACGGGTTTTCATGGCCGAGCAGACTTTACATCGCAAAGCATAATGCCCAGCGTCAGATGGAGTGGTATAAAGCATGATGCCACTTGACTAGTTTGATGTGGAAAAACTTGATTGGACCGCACTGAGCCCTCATGACCTCAACCCCATCAAACACTTTTGGGATGAGTGTGTGTGTGAACACACAAGTTCATATGTATGTATACATACATACATTCATATATATATATATATATATATATATATATATATATATATATATATATATATATATATATATACACACACACACACACTAGAAAAGGGGAGCATCCCCTCCCCTAAATCTCCCAGAGGTCATAGAACATCAAAATGTTTGGGGTACTTGTGTTTTCTGTATTTCCTTTTGTATTACCCAGCAGAACATCTGGTTTATACTTATTATTTTTTGACTGACATATCCTTCTGTTAGTTGAACTCGTCATGCCTTGTATGTACTGCCGGTGCTCACTTATTCATCAGTGCTGGATCACTGCAGGGGTGTTGCTAGGGGAGTTATAGCCCAGGTGACCACAGGAAATATGGAACACAGGCAACACACCCATCTTAATGACTCATAACCACATTTCCATATGTGCTGATTTCCTCACAGACACACACACAGTAGCACACGTACTGACATGCACAGCTGCAAAACAGCTGCTTCTGTTGCTCACATGAATACTGCCTGATGATCCTTGGCTGGTAAAGGCTGGGGGGTGTGGAAGAACACTTAGAAACTGCTGAGTCTCTCGCATGCAAGATTGCTCATACACTCTCAGAGGAACAGTATCATGGACTGGCCTGTTGCTGCCATTCACTCTTTGTTGTATGGCACACCTACCATTTCCGGGGATAAAGCACATTCCTTCCATTTGCCACTCAGTCACCAACTCTTTAATTGGCTCATTTAATGAAGATTCATGTTTTGCATTCATTTTTAGAGGTTTGGGGTCAGAGGGAGGAGTCAATTTATGTACAAGTGACCATGACAAAAAGGCTTAGCTGTATCCTGAATATAAAAGTTCCACTGAGCATGTTAAGATGTTTTGTTTCCAGCTAAAATGTAACAATGGCAGTTTAAATACAACAAGCATGATGATGCTTTAATTAAGTCTAGTTAAATGTGACTAAAACTACACAAAAATGTACCAGAAATGTTTTGATTAGTAGACATTGTTATTTCTTGAAGGCTCTTCTACTCTGGCTAATTAGTGGCTTTCATTACCTGCTAGCAAGATTAGCCTCCTAGCTCAATGGCAAAGTGAACAAAACTTCAGACCCTAAACTTCAGATGCTAAACATGTCTTGGCTGATCCACTACATTTGAGTTAAGGAGCCGATTTTTCCCCATTCAAACTATTCCTTTAAGAATCAAGGAGGTCTCTCTTTCTCTCTCTCCAGCTTTTGGGAATATATCTTTTGTGAAAACAGTTAAAATGAGCAAGCATGCAACTATGTTTTGTGTGTTATGTGTACTCAAGTAACTGTCTCCTGTTTTGGGTCACAAGTTGTCATTAATGGTGCGCAATGAAGAGGCTTTTGTGGTGGAAACCTTTGATGGTGCAACTTGGTCCTACTCAAAATATGTTGACATTCTAAGAACTGGGACATCCACGAAAGTCATTGCCTCTCTGAGTATAGTAAGTTCATACTGTCTAAATGTTTCTCTAACGACATTCCTGAGTCAGGGTACTACAAGCTTATTGCCAGTGTGTGCTTACTGTTTCTGTTTTCGACAAATGCGTGGATGGTGTCTGAATTCCGAAAGGTTGGTTAGTAGAGGTGGACAATATGACAATATTTATGATTGTTAGAGTATAATTAGTTGGTTCAACATTGTCCTTAAAGGGGAATTCAACCAGTATAAGAAAACGTGGTGTAAGATAAAGGTTAAGATGTAAGAGTCATTCAGAAAGGTTTGCTTTGTTAGAACAAAAATGCTTTGTTCTAGGGAAACTTGCTGAGTCAGAATTCTTCTCAGCAGTGGTAACATGAACCAGACATCTGTAAACATTTAACACTTCTGAAACCTACATCACATGAAGTGATTAAAAAATCCACCATGTTGTTTTACTATAGTTTGAGACTAAGTTTAGAATGTAGTTTTTAAAATCCATTCATGGTGGATATATGCAGGGTGTTGTATGGCAAATCAGTACCCAAAGATTTTTTTTCCAGATTTATCACTATTTTACTATCATCAGCATTACATCCGGTATAAAAACTGTGAAGATGTATGTCATTCAGGATAGGAAGTAAAATGACTGTGTTGTAAACAATGCAACCTCTTCCTTTTTATCAACACCATTGTAAAGAAAGTAAATTTCTATAGAATGAACCAGCAAACCAATCCATAGTGTCAATGTCAGCAAGAGTTGCTCTCTGTCAGGCCTTTCACCCAACCGTACTATGTTGAAAATACTCAGTTCCAGCTCCTGTACCATCGGCTACCACCATGTCTGGTAGGATAGATTGGAGATGAATAAACAAGTGCTTATCTCTTCTCACAGTGTCCTCTTCAATGAACAAGGCACACAGATACACAAAAGCCAAAGAGCTGTATTCCTAAGTTTAAGAGGTATATTCTTAAGAAAAATATTCTACATTAAAAAGGTCCAAATATGATTATGGGAGATAATCTACATCTACATTGTTTTTTCTTATCTAGGAGGAGCGAGAGGGAGAGATTGTGATTGTGTTTGTTTTAGTGACGACAGGTTCAGGCAGGGTCTATGACGACAGTGCATGAGTGTGTATGAGGTGAGCTGAGGGTGGACGGAGCTCAGACAGCAAAAAGCTGAACCTACAGACGCACACGCAGGTGAGCCACTTCTCTGCTCAATCACTTAACTAAACCATTAACAGATATCAATGACAATTGTAGGTGAGTTTAGACTGGTAATACTGTATGTTCTCTATTATACTCCAATATTCCAGATATTTTATTTTTTAAGAACAAAATGTTTTCAAACTGAAGTAGAACAATGAACCTAAATTCAATGAATCACAATTTGACTCTTAGGATTCAACATGAAATTAGTGTAAAATCAGGGCTTTAACTTCGTCTTTACTGAAGACTTAAAGGCCTGCAGCATGTAGCGGTATAAGTGGCAAATAGCAACAGACAGCAGTTTAAATATTTACAGTTTTGCTATGTGATCAATGTGACAGATTAATGTGCGGGTGAAATTTCATGTATCAAATGCATGGCAAAGCTGTTACCATTTTTTGGCCGTCATAATCAAATCTTCATATCTTTACAGGAAATCTTTGAAATAATGTAATGACATCATACATTAATTTAACACCATTTTGCCTTAATGTAACAACATTTCTATTGGTCCATTTGTCATGAAAGGGCAACCCATATTGGGATATAGTGTACAGCACAGAAATATATGACAAATATATATTCAGTTATATCTATATATGTCTAAAGGCATGTTTCCTTAAAAAATGAACATAGGTTTAGAAAGAAAACTGCATTGAAAACATTCAGAATTTGCTTATATTTGAGTGACATACATTTGTACAAACATTTATGTGACAGGTTTATTTAATGTTTTGCATATAATTTATTTTAGAAATGTACTTCAGATATTGTTTCTGCATATGGGGAAAAAACTAATTACAGTGTTTTGATATGACAGTACACACAAATTTGCAGCATATCTAATCTTAGTGATCTAAATTGATTGGCCACATGGAAAGGATAGTTTTACATGCTGTATATTTAAATTACATGTCAGTACAATACAAGTGTGTAGGCAGGGCATTACAATGTTGTCATTGCTGTTCAAAGTACTGTGTGACACTTTTATTTTGGAGTGACACATTGTCCTGGCAGCAGCCGCAGTTCCAGCACAGCCAGGTAGAGTCAAAGTCAAAGTGAGGCTGGAGCTCGTCTTATCAGTCATCACAGGAGACACACTGATACTGATAGAGATGCAGAGAGATGCAGATATGTCAAACAAACATGCATACACATACTGTACTTTGGACAGTTTGAGTATGATGAGGTGACAGATAAACACAAAGCAGAAGAGAATGAGAGATATGCGCCCTCAGCCCTCACAGTGCTCTAAACGTCTCTGACATCAGAGTCATCAGTTTAACTCTTTATAATTCCTCATTTTTTCCCCTTCATTTTCTTCCACATCTTCAAAGTCAAAATAGGTTTCAGTTAAACCTGAATTGTGCAATTCTCTACCTAAAAGCTCCTCCTGAGAGCACCTAGCACAAAGTATCTTATAACACACTTATTAAAGGACACATATACTATATTTTTCTTGGGGTTAACATTTGTGTGGTCTTGTGTACCAAAAACAGTCATTATTCATTTTAACATGATTATTTTCCAACCTCTCTTCATCACCTGTTGGCTCCTTTGTGTTACTACACATTTATGACTGATAACGCTATGTAAATGTGCTCTGTTCAACACTCTTTATAACTTCAGTGTAAATAGGCAGAGCTAAAGTGCTGGAGGCTGAATTGGTGGAGATATGTAAATGTTTTGATTTTAGTGACATCACAGATCAGATGATGAGCAGATCAGAGGGACAGTGAAGGTGGAGCAGTTTGGAGATAAAGCCAGAGAGGCCAGGTTGAGATGGTTTGGACATGTGTTGAGGAGGAATAGTGGATATATTGGTCAAAGAATGTTGGAGATGGAGCTGCCGGGCAGAAGAAGAAGAGGTAGACCTCAGAGAAGGTTTATGGATGTAGTGAAGGTGGACATGGAGATGGTTGGTGTAAAAGTAGAGGAGGGAGTGGATAGGGCAAGATGGAGGCAGATGATCTGCTGTGGCGACCCCTAAAGGGAGCAGCCGAAAGAAGAAGACACAAACAAGTTGTGGTCTGTATTGAGTTTTATTTTGAAACTTAGTACTTTAATACATAAAATTCTTTTTTTTAAAAAGTGAATAAGTTTGATAAAATAAAGGCCCTTTAATATTACATTTAAAAAGCATCAGTGCCTTCCTGGACTATCTACTATTCAGTTAAATTTGATATATTTGTCCTTTTTTTTCTTTCCCTCAGTGAATTTTACTATACTGTGTTCACATTTATCTATGTTTATTTGTAACATTGTTACTTTGTAAAATTGTTTTAAAAAGATGCTACTTCAACACATTGTTAAAAGATTCTTCTTCTTACAATCTTCTTATAATTATTATCTTCTTCCTGCTTTTCTCCTCCCTCAGTCCTCAAGACAGAAAACCTCAAGACCATGACGATAGGCAAGAGCTCCAAGAAGAACAAGGCTCCTCGCTCTCCTCCTTTTTTGGACCGGGCCAGTGGATTCTACGGACGTTTAGATGAAACGGAAGCTGAGTTGGGGAGGGAGGCGGAGACCAGAGGGAAAGAGCCAACAACAAAGACCACAGTAGGAGAAAGGAGCAGCGTGGAGCGAGTCACAGATGAACGAGAGCATAGCATTTTTGACTTCAACCAGGGCATGATGGAAGACGACGGGGCCATGCTGCTGCAGAGAAAGCCCAGCCGTCTGAGCCGCCGCTGGAGCAGAAAAAGCTCCAGGAGGACCAAGGTTGAGCAAAACTGCCTGGAGAAGGAGAGCCAAAGCAAAGGAACTGAGAGCGAGAGAGTTTCTGCTGTGGAACAGAACCCAGACATACAGTCTGACAGCAAAGCTGAAGCAAGATCCACCAGCAGAGCTCCAGAGCCAATGCTGGTCCACTTCTCCATCCAAGTAGAAGCTGATGATCAGGCGCTCATCTCAGAAAGAAAGGAGAAACTGAGAGAGATGGAGGAGGAGAAGAGAGGAGAAACGGAGGAGAAAACAGGTCGAGAAAATATGAAGGTCATGAAAAGGAGCACACTCAGGAGTTATCGCAAGGTGAGATAACATGAGCTTATGACTTGGAAGATAACAAAGGGTTTGGCTCCTTAAACTCATACCACACATTCCTGAGTGACCTGTTCCTGGTTATATTACTGATAATTCAACCCGATTAGTACAAAATGACCCACTACGTATATACCGTGTTTGAAATATCAAATGAAATACAGATTGTGTAGAGAACTTAACACGGCATGTATTTATTTGTACTCAATCTTGGCATAAGAATTATCACAGAAAGCTTATCCAAGTTCAAGCACACGTTGCCCTTGAACACACATTGCCCTGTAGTTGCAGTTTAACTCCCTGGTGATGTAATCCATTCATAATGAGCTTTTATGGAGGCTAAAGTTCCTTTGCAAGTTCCAAATGCAGCTAAAAATAGGTCTATTAATAACTATAGCTAAATACCTTTGATAGCTTTAGCTGTAGGCCTTTTCCTGCAATTAAATGTGATCACACACTTTTTTCTGGTTACTTATTTTTCCATGTTTCGCTCACACTCGTCCCTTCGTGCTGAACCCCCCCCCCCCTCCCCCTCCCCCTCCAGCTCTCTACCACCCTTCGTTTCAGTGGTCATTCCCAGGGGGGCTGATTCCACTTCCCAGCCTTTTAATCATGCTCTATGTTTACAAGGTATACATAAAGAAGAAAGGGAGGAGACTGACATTAGGAGATAATCTCTCTCTTTAAGTTTTTGTTCATGTTGAGCAACCTCAACTCAAGGGCTTTACTTTCCTGAAAAACCCCTTCATGTTCAACAGCTACATTTAGTAGAATAAGGAAAGGCACCACAGAATTTTGGTGAAACAATCACAGTGTTGTGATTGGTCTAAAGTAATGAAATATAGTATAGCTATATTATACAGTAAAATGGGTTTTCTTACATGTAATTTTCATGCTTTTATTGATAATCAAATTTGTATTTTCTACTGATTTGTTCTCAAATAGCCCCATTTGACCAAAGGTATACTGAAGGTAATTTTTGGCTATATATTTGATCGATGTGAACAGTTTCTTCAGTTTTGTGCTCAAAACAAGCTAAAAAAAAAAACATATGGATCAAAGGAAATGTAACATTTCAAATATGGCCATTACTGGGTTAATGGAGCCTCTCACTGGAGTTTCCAGTTTGCCTTTCTGTGACATTCAAACATCAGTCAAACTTCATAAAGTTCATAGTTCCTTTACAGAAAAGTCTTGATTTTTACAGTGTATATTGTACATAGAGTACTGTGCAAAAGTTGTAGGCACCTCAGAAAAAAACTACTTGATTAAGCAGTAAGAACAGAAAAACACAATAAATACAAATAACATTAAAACAATATGTAGTGATTTTCTGTATGTCAATGTTTTTTTAACCATTTTCAAACCTCTTCTTTTGGCAGCCAATTATTAATTGTAACAAATGCTTGCAATGAATGGGCCACCCAGAAAAAAAATCTGGAACCAAAATTTTGTTCTTTTTCTTCAGAAGACTTCAGCTACTTTTCTGAAAACAGAAATTCTTGTTACATTTTACTGCATTCATGTTTGATTGTATTTATTCTAATAATATCTAATGTTTTTACAAACATGCTTATTGCAAAGATAAATGGTTTTAAACAGTTTGTTTAGGTGACTAAGGCTTGTGCACATTCCTATATGCATGTCCTGGCTACTTTATATGAAACATCTACCCTGTTGATCCACCTTGTAAACAAAACGTTAGAGGCAATAGTTGCTGTTGCTGCACTGTTTCTGTCAGTTATCCTCTAGTCCAGGAACCCATTCTTATCGGGCGAGTTTTCATTCCGAACAAGCAGAAGAACACCTACATTTGACTAGTTTAATCAGTTGGTATCACTTTTTAGACACGGATCATGTGTTCTGCTTTGTTGAAACGAAAACTTGTAGCTACACAGGCCCTCAAGCTAAGACTGGACACCCCTGCTCCAGGACGCTGTTGGCTGGATATTTTTGGTTGGTGGGCTATATTCCCAACCCTGATGTGACACTGAGGCGTTTAAAAACTCCAGCGGCTCTGCCATCCACTCATACCAGCACAACACACAGTAAAATGTCAGTGTCACTGCGTGGGTGACAATGTTTCGGCACTTATATAATATTTGGTCAGCACTGGTCGTAAGGTGGATGGAAGAAATAGATAAATTAGTTGCTAAAATCAGAAACTGTATAATATACAGTTTGCACCTATATGGCACACATATGGTAGAAGGTGGTGTTTCCAATAAACTGGCATTCAGTGTATGCTGTGTAAGGTGTCTGACCTACATACAATAAGTGGTTTCATTAGACTGCAGCCTGATTGCTACATATCTAATAGAACTCATTTCTCTTGCAGGCCTTTGACAGAGCATTTCGCAGAGGCTGGGAAACCTTTGTTGCAAACCTGTACACCGTGACCCTCACACCCATCTCCTCCTCCTCATCATCCTCACAGACCACATCCACAATGAACCAAAACATTGCTCTGGCAGAGTACAGATAATATAGAATCAGAAACTGCTTTGTTTTGCAAATAACATGTACATTTCAGTGATTAATTGACTGAAAATGTGTTCCAATATGATATTTATTATAATAGTTTAGGACAAAATAAATTTGAGCTATTTATATTTACCCTGTTATGTAATCCAGGTTTATTACTAATCATAAAACTATACAGCATGTAGAGTCTGCTGTATAGCTCAGGGTTTATAGCTGCACTAATGGAAACGTGTATCTTACGTCCGACCGTATAATTTATACTGATCTGTAATTTTTATGGTCCTGTATTGTGTAAAGTTCAGAGTCTAGCGCTGGTCCTGTTTTAGCAAGGTTACAATGCTTACTTTTGAATACTTGGCTTTTGCCTTACATGTAGTGCTGACTGGGGGCAAAGTGAACTAACATACTGTTCCTGCCTACATAAACACAGGGTCTTTGGCCTAGAGAACACGTACCCCCTTACACCACCTACTGGAGCGTTTTAGGACTTCTTCCAAATGTTATGAAACAGAAGAGCAGGGAACAGAATAATGGAGACAGAGGGCGTTGGCTTGTCTGAAATCTCCAATACTGGGAGCTCAACTTAACACTTTTTTCTTTTTCCAGAACCCTCTTCATTACATTAATTAGCATCTTTTTGGCCATGAAGCGTATGACTGAGCCAGCTGGTTGAGGTATCTGTACTGACCACAAAATATGTGCAAAGAATTAATACATCTTGAGAAAATAGTTTCTGATCAAAAGCATAGATGGTCAAGAGGGTCTATTTTGTTTGTTTATTTTTTATTTTGATTTTAAGATTAGGAAAAGGCAATGGAAACTTTTATAATTCTTTTTTTTAAATTATTTTTATGTCTTAATTCAAAGTTTCCTTTTCAACAGAATTTCATGTAATAAAGAGAAATGAAACATGAGACATGACAATATTTGCAAGATCATTTTTTGAGTGCATGTAAATAAAACAACCTTAAGTATATATGTTATTAAAATAACCTAGATCTATATTTTGTTATTTAGATACACAGGGTTGGGATAGCTACTGAAAAATCAGTAGTTAGCTACTTTCTTAAAATGTGTAGGTAGCTACGATTTAGCTACTTTTCCAGAAAGAGTGGTGGCCACTTTTTAGCAACTTTTTGAAGAGTAGTGCATTACTCTTTAGCTACTTTCAAAGCATGATTCACAAAGATTAATCCTAGCCACTGCACAGACACGGCTTTTAATCCTGTACCTGAAAGATACACACAATTGAAAAGCTGCAAATACACAAAAAGATCACCAAAACGTGTAACAACAATCAAACTTACACAAAACTTACACATTAAGACTAAATACAATCATTCCAGGTTTTTCCTAACAAAAATCAACAAAAATAAATGAATATAAACCAGAGAATTTTGTGCAGTGTTGTCTTCTGTTGAAATAAAACTGCTCTAATTTAAACATTTCACCAAGATTCACTGATCAGCCCCCTTTTACCCTGATCTTCAGTGGTCAGAACCCCCCTGGACCCTCAGAGCAGGTACTATTTGGGTGGTGGGTCATTCTCAGCACTGCAGTAACACTGACATGGTGGTGGTATGTTTGTGTGTTGCGCTGCTCTGAGTGGATCAGACACAGCAGTGCTGCTGGAGTTTGGAGTGTCACAGCCAGGACGGTAAACGGACAGAAAACTGACTCCCAGGGTGGTTTCATTACTGCTGAAAGAACAAACGGCTCTTGTTAACCTTTGGGTTGCGACCCCTGAGTTAAGCCTGCTAGTAAGGGGCGATCAGCGCGTGCCCGTGTGCTCGAGCCGTCCGCGGCTCAGGCAGGTTTGCACAGCCGCCACCAGCCCAGTTACCGACCGCGCTCTGTGGTCCAGGTTTGACTCGGACTGACTGAAGCCTGTAGTGAAAGTTTTCGCCACAGCTACTAATTTGTGTAGCTACCCACAAAGAGTGGCGCGCTATTGCGTTGCACCCCCATCCCTGCGCATACATGCGCCATCTTGGCTTACCTCATGTACCATAAGAGCTGGTGATTAGAAACTCGATGATACACGAGGTAAAAACCAAGACGGCGCACGCCTGCTCAGGAGAACGGGATGAAAAGGGGTTCGGTTCCATGGCCCAATACCAGGAAATAGGTTCTCTGGTAAGACCAGGACGAGGATGGGAGCCTGGCCTCTTCCCGTCTCCCCCGAGAGCAGAGCGCCAGAGGGCGCCCGCGAGCGACTCCTCAATGCGTGGGGTGAACTGAGCTAAATGGCTAAAAACGAAAAGTTATACAAATTTAAATTTCTCACCACACGCCCAGAACCTCCTTTTAATTTTAGAAAGTAGAAGTTTGTATTTCTCCTAAAAAGCAAAGAAAACGTACCTGCGTGTTTCCTTTTTCCTACAGCAAACGGGTTCTGGGCGGCAGGAGGCGGGCCTTACAGCTACAGCGTGATGATTGATGGGCGAGCGGAGCAGCTCATTGGCTGTCCGCGCTCACTGACGTCATGGACATACACGAGGCGCCGGTTTAAACTCGTACAGCTGGAGTTGGAAAGCTCTAGCAGCGGTGTTAACACGCTTCGTTAGATTCGCCGTTCAGGAAATGATTGTATTATTTTACATTAAAATGTTTAAGCATTAAACTGTGATTGGGAGTGGGAATTCTCCTCTCCACACGCTCTCTCTGCTAGAAGGACTACTGAATGAGCCCAAAGCGCGGACAAATATAACAGCAGTGTTAACGTGTTTTATGCTGTTCTGTGTTAATAAATGAATGTACTGTCTATATTAATACACATTTACACCACAATCAAACGCTTCACAAAAACTCGACCCATTCACTTTGGACTCGCTCGGGAGCGCGCGCTACGTCTGAGACACACGGAAGACATTACAGCGTGGGCGCAGCAGGGGAAACAGGACGCGTGAGAGGAGCGCCATCTGCTGGGAAGACACTGAAACCATGAGAGGGGGGGTCTCAGGAGGAAGTGACATTTCAGGCAGTGCCTCGTCTTAAAAATATGTTTTTTTAACTTGTATTTAGTTTTCAAAGATGAATCAGCATTTTAAGCACTCTGTAGTACTTATTTTATTTTTATTACTATCATATCACAGTACAGTACGCTGGACTTGATGTGAGTCGTAAAACGGCAGGGACTTTTATCTGGGGTCAGTGAGAAGAAGGAGGGGCTTTTGGGGCATATAAATTACGCTGCTGCCTTTCCTTCGGCCACTTCATTGCGGGACGGATTACGGTGAGTGTTGTCTGCTTGGTTTCACGACATTTAATGTAAGTTCATTTGAATGTCTTGCCCCTCGTGTTTCTGGTCAGGCCTGCACAGTCCGTGTATGTATGCGAGCGTGTTTACCGGTCGCTGTAAAGCGGCCGCCCGTTGCTGCATCAGGCTGCGCAGTCCGTTCAGATATCCGTATCGACTTCAAATCCGCAGCCATCCATGGCCTGGTGATGGTCGTGTGTCTCCACCCGGGTTCAGCATTGAGATAAACATGTTAACATGTCCGTCTCGTAGTGTATTAACCGTTTTTGGAGGTCGATTGATAAGTTAGTTCCGTCCTTCCCGTCGACATGGAGCCGCGGTGGCTGATCTCTCTCGATGATGATAACTTTCACAGACCTGTACTGAAACGCTGTGATTGCAATTATTTTATCTGAGGAGAGAGTTTTCATTAAAGTGGTGTGTTGTGCGGGTCTTCTCACGTGCGGTAGGTTGCGCTCGTGCCTGCACGTGGTGGCCTGGCCTGCGCTGACGACACATTTCTTATCTGTGCAGATGTACGGAGCATGGCCCGCAAGACTGCTGAAGGTGCGTCTCATCCTGCTCATCTTTTTTCATTTGAGCTGTAAATCAGACCCACGCCGCATGAGGCAGGTACTGATCTACCGTGAGGATTGCCTGAACTCTCTCTTTCTGAATGCCTTTTGAAGAAGTCCTGAGCTTTCTGAGTAGTTACGTGTTAAAGGCTTGCTTAGTCCTCAGTGTGCGGTGACTGCAGTCTTAAACTTATTCTTTTTGCAGGTTTAAACTACTGGGCTGAACATTGCTCTTTAATGGTAAGACCAACGTTCATCTCATCTTTTATGCCTTACATGGGTCTTTATGATGAATTTATTGACAAGCATATGTCTGATTTGCAGTGATGCTTACATTTCAAATCTGAAACCCTGACTTTCTGTTCTAAGAATACCAGTACAGTCTGCCCTCAATCACTTACTCTTTCTTTTCTCTTTCATGGCTTTGCAGTTTCCTGTGTCTGTGGAAGACCTCCAACTTCTGGTAAGAACCTTTCTATTAATTCTTGAGTTGTATGCATTGGTATTCAGTAGGAGGGAAGTGATGTTGTGATTACCGCCCCAGTCTGATTTTGAGCTGACTGATTGGTATCCTCTGATCCATCAAATGCTTTTCAAAATGTGCTGTTAAACTTACTAAACTGGGCTTCTGTGGGAGATGAGCCTGTCTGGTTTGTTAAGCATTCTAAATATACATCCCCATGTTATTGTTGGCATGTTGTACTCTGCTACTCATTACTAACTTATCTTTAATTTTTTAAATGAACAGGTAGAAATGTCTGTGTGTAGGCCACGGGTGTTTGGCGCTGGTGTCCAGTTTCAGGTAAAAATGTTTTGTACAGATCTAGTCTGAGATGACTTAAATGGGGTTTATCCCATCATGTCTGACTCTTCAAGTGACATCTCGTCACCAGAGGGTGATCGGACAAAGCTCAGCTTCAAATTTGTATTTCAGCTGACCTTGTTAAATTTCATGACTTCTTTTGTGCCCTATACAGATGCCTTATGTCAAGTCCTTGTTAAAACATCAGTTGGTGTGTTTACATCCACTTTTCTACATCAAGTTATACCACATTAAAAAAAAAAAATCAGAGCCTGTAGTTAACCTACAAGTTCATAACTTGATGCCTTTCTCTCCCGCAGAAGGCTAAAAGTGAAGACTACCTGTTGCGGCTGCAGCGAATGATTGGTGAGTCTGCCATAACAGACCCCCTCTCTGAACATTTGAGCCTGATCTCTGTGATGAATCATCTTAGCTCAGTTTGAACCGATGTGAAAAATCCAATAACATCTGAGAGATTTGGATTCAGTTTCCTCAATTTTTGTCATATGAGGTTATGTACAACTGCACATTTGTTTGTTTAGAACCATTCTGTGCCTTGGCAGTCTGGGGGAGCTGGTGATTCCTGAGAAGAGTGAGTAGACCTTCCAGGATGTTTATATTTTAAAGCCATTCGTACAGGTTTGAAGTGGCTTAAGCAATTTCAAACACTTACTGCTGTCACCTGTTAGCCCCTCTCCTTGTGGCTTGCAGAGATTCACTCTTCCTCAACAGCACCGTTACCTGTCTCTGCAGACCAATTGTCTCCCATAAATTGGTCATTGTGCAGAAATTGACAGCTGTAAATTGTCATGTCAAATTTCCCTGTCCTGCTTGACTGAGGTGTGCCAAGTTTTCATCTTGACTTCATTGTTCTGACAGGTCACAACTGAAGTTTTTACATGGAGAATGAGCCCATTATGGTAAATATCCAAATCTGTTTTTAACCAACTTTCTTATCTCTATGATGAAGAACCTAAGCTCACTTTGAACCACTGTGAAAATGTATGAACACCTGAGAGACTATGTATGCTTGTGCTATACCTGTCTGAGACATGCAAGTTGCTTAAGTTCTCTTTTTTTGCTTGCAGTGATTGCATTCTAGAGGTTAAAATCAGATGGTCTGCATTCAGTTCCAGGTAATTCATAATCATTCTTCATATGGCTGTCTTTGGCATTCTGCATCTTAGGATGATTTTACTGGGTCTCGTTCGTCTGAATCCCATGTAGACAAATTACTACTGATGATGCAAAGGTACATCTTGTGTACTTGATTTTATTAAAAACAAACTGACTTGTTCTATGTTTACTTGGCAGGTCTACCTTGGATTTCATAAACTGGTAAGAAGCTTGCACTCCTCCACACTTGCATTGTAAATGCATTAATGCTAGCTGCTGGTCCATGTGATGAAACTCTCACACGTCTTACACCCTGTGTCAACACCAGAACCTGAGAAGGTGAACCCACTGGTGTTGCCAGGGTAATAAGGGGATGGCCTGTTGGGGTTACCAACAGTCTGAATGGCCCAACTGTAATGCTACTTGGGCTCACTGAGCTGTGTTTAAGTCTCTTTGTTCACTTTTTTTTTTTTTCTTTTTTTGTTTTAGCTGGTGGGGTGTAGTCTTCAGCAAAAGGGGTGTGCTTCCTTGACCATGAGGTGGGTATGGTGTTAGTGTGCTGCTTTTTTTTTTTTTTTTTTTTTTTTTTTTTTTTTTTTTTTTTTAAATTTCCCCCAGCAAACTGAAGAGATTTGTGAATACTGCCCCAGTCTGATAATGAGCTAACTGATTGGTATCCCCTCTGATTTGCCTGAATGCATCTTCACATGTCACTAGAAACCATGGTGTTGGCAAAATGCCAGATTCCAATGCCAAGTTTTCTACTGACTGCACATACTTGACTTGGATGGCTGAAGGACGGCAGGAGTGGTCTTGGCTAGTCCATTGGTGTAGACATTTTAATTTGGGATTAAAATGACACCTGGGCAAAACTTGCCCTCAGTTTTCAGAATTGACACTGTGGAAGTAGACATGTAGTAGTCTGTTTAATACTGTAAGGAGTAGAGCTAAAGCTTATTGGTGCATTTTTGCCAGCATGCAGTTCCTTAATGTAGACTCAATGTGCACAAACCCCAGAACACTTCTAGAAGTTTTCCACCACTGATTCTTGAGCCCCTGTGCAAACCTCAGTGTTCTCTTATGCATGTCAGGTTATGGCCAGAACAGTAATTATTTCCTGTTTCCTTGCAGGGCTGTTCAAGAATGGGAGAACCTACTAGAACTTCAGGTATTTCCATAATTGCTCCTCTAACCATTTCAGTATTATGCATCTTATGATGATATGATTGGGAATCTTGTTCATCTGAATTCCTGAGGACAAATGTTGTTACTGATGATGCACATGTACTTTACATGTGTGCCTGTTTTGAAAACAAACTAATTTTTGTTCCTTTTAACTTAAGGTGGATCTGCCTAGTTGGATAACTTCTCCGCAGGTAAGAAATTATGCCTCATTAATACAAGCATCACTGTGCAGAAAGTAAAGTTGGAGATGATGAGTGCTGAATACCGCCCCAGTCTGATTGAGCTGACTGATTGGTATCCCCTCTGATCTATCTCAGAAGCATAGTAATGTAGCAATGAGTGGCTTACAGGTAGCAACTAAAAGTGGCAGCAAAATGGCAAACGAATGGTACTTCATTCAGTGACCAAGGTTTATTCTCCCCCCCCCCCCCCCCCCCCCCCCCCCCCTAGGAGATACACCCCGGACAGGTCACCAGTCCATCACGGGGCAGACACTCACACACAGGTTCAATTTGGCATATCCAATTGGACTACGTTTTTGGATTGTGGGAGGAAACGAGAGAACCTGGAGGAAACCCACGCAGACAGGTGGAGAACATGCAAACTCCATTCAGAGGTCACCCAGCAGGGGTATCGAACCCAGGCCCTCCTTGCTGTGATGGCGGTACTCACCGCACCACCGTGTCTGGCGACCACGTTACTAGAAGTGAGCAAGCACCTACGAGATGGCAGCAAAACAGTGGGAGACAATGAAACCAATTACATGCTTGAAATGAAGGATTTAAATATCTTTTAGATGGGTTTGAGTGTAAAGAGTATAGTGGCTGGCTGCAAAGAAAAGATCTGAGCAATGTCTGACTTGGACCAATGAGTTCCCACCATCTGATTGCTCAAGTGCTCTGGGGGAGCTCAATGTGCATTTATTTTTTTATAAAAAAAATATATATTTTTTATATTGATCACTCACAATCTTGGTGCATGTAAAGGGTCTACTTTTGTCTAGCTGTAACTAGCTTTAAAAATGACTTTCCTTTTAATACAGCCAAACCTGCTATTGACTTGCTCAGTTCTTGTACTTTTTTTTTTTTTTTTTTTATTGTCTACTTAAAATAAACATTTGAATCCTACCACTCTTTCTTTGATGGCCCCACTAACATGGGCTCTATAATACATATGCTTGACTAATTGAACATTGTTTTGGGACTACTTCAGTGACAAATGATGGGTATTTTGTGTGCCATTTAATACATTGGTCGTGGTAGAAGCTCTCGCAAATCTTGTAGCCAAAAGGGGCAAGAGGAGAATGTGGCAGTCTACTGTGCTCCAGTGTATGGTTAAAATTCCTTACAGTTCAGCTGGAGGAATGAAATAAACACTGCTTTCTATAGATCTTCACTTTTAAAATGCCTCTGAATTGACATGTCCTAAATTTAGCCCCCCCCCCCCTTGTTCCCAGACCAGGATGGGGAATTCCCTCCTGTAGCACATGCACTTACTATAGATAACTGATCATTGAAATCAGGTGTGCTTGAGTTGGAAAATCCCCAGACTGCTGGAATCCAGTCCTCCAGGACTGGAGTTCCCCACCACTGATTTAGGCCAAAACATTACTGTAATGTGGAGCAGTCAACAGGAAACCAAGTCTGGAACTACACCAGGACATCTTAAACAGTCCCGTGTCTCAAACAGTAACTTTCAGGATATTTTGTATTAACATTCAATAATGAAAGTTGTAAGTCATTTGCAAGAGGGTTCTTTTCCTCTCCCCAGTATTTCTTTAGGCCACTTAGGTCCATGAAAAATAATTGATTGCAGTGTCATTCAGAATTGGTATTGCATAAGATCTCTGCAGATTGCTGAAATCTTTGCTTCAGATAAACGGGAAAGGGGTACATGTATAGTGTTTAATCATGTGACAAGATACAATTTTGCTGGTAGGGGATCCACTATGAACTTAATTTATGAAAATATTGAATGTTTGCACTCCTGCTTTGTTCCTATTAAACTGATATGGAATCTGTACTTGACTATGAAACAAAGCACCTGCTTATATTAGTATCTTTGGCCAAGGAATGTATTTTTTGTGGTTCAATCCTCAGGTTCAATCTGTTAATCTCTGGTTGTCCCAACAGTGCTTCCATTAGAGCAACTGACCAACTTAAATCAGAAAATTTTGGCAAATATGGCAATTGTTAATATCTTACCTTGAGGCACGGTCCTAGTCAATTTTGTCTTTTTTTCTTCCTGCCTTTATGTCCACTGTTAACCAAGAGTATGTACACTATATTGCCAAAAGTTCACTCATCTGCCTTCACATACTTATGAACTTAAGTGACATCCCATTCTTAATCCATAGGGTTTAATATGATGTCAGCCCACCCTTTGCAGCTATAACAGCTTCAACTCTTCTGGGAAGGCTTACATGGTTAGGAGTGTGTTTATGGGTATTTTTGACCATTCTTCAAGAAGTGCATTTGTGAGGTCAGACACTGATGTTGAACGAGAAGGCCTGGCTCGCAGTCTCCGCTTTAATTCATCCCAAAGATGCTCTGTCGGATTGAGGTCAGGACTCTGTGCAGGCCAGTCAAGTTCTTCCACACCAAACTCACTCATCCATGTCTTTATGGACCTTGCTTTGTGCACTGGTGCGCAGTCATACTGCAACAGGAAGGGTCCATCCCCAAACTGTTCCCACAAAGTGGGTAGCATGAAATTGTCCAAAGCATCAAGAGTTCCTTTCACTGGAACTATGGGGGTGAGCCCAACTCCTGAAAAACAACCCCCCACCAAACTTTACACTTGGTACAATGCAATCAGACAAGTACTGTTCTGGCAACCGCCAAACAGACTCATCCATTGGATTGCCAGATGGAGTAGCGTGATTCTTCACTAAAGAGAACACGTCTCCACTGCTCTAGAGTCCATTGCGCTTGAGGCGTAAGGCTTGGATGCAGATGCTTAGCCATGGAAACTCATTCCATGAAGCTCTCTCCACTGTTCTTGAGCTAATATGAAGGCCAATTGTAGCTTGGAGGTCTGTAGCAATTGACTCTGCAGAAAGTTGGTGACTTCTGAGCACTATGCCCCTCAGCATCTGCTGACCCGCTCTGTCATTTTACGTGGCCGACTACTTCGGGGCTGAGTTGCTGTCGTTCCCAATCAATTCCATTTTGTTATAAAACTACTGACCATTGACTGTGGAATATTTAGTACTGAGGAAATTTTACGATTGGACTTGTTGCACACATGGCATCCTATCACTGTACCATGCTGGAATTCACTGAGCTCTTGAGAGCGACCCATTCTTTCACAAATGTTTGTAGAAGTATTCTGCATGCCTAGGTGCTTTGTTTTATACACCTAAATTTGGATAGGTGAGTGAATACTTTTGGCAATACAGTGTATGTCCTAAGGTAATAGTATCTGTAAACCTAATTGTGTGTGCAAATAAAATGTTAATTATTTTAAAAAATGCAACGTACAAGAGATTTCAAGTGACATGTTAAAGTCATTTTAATCTTTAGGGGTAAAACAGCAAAAGAAGTTAATTCTGAACTGGTCATGTTTATTTGGTTTATTTAATCTCATTTGATGGTCATCGTGAGACTACAACAACCATAAGAATGACAGAATACTCAAAGATCACTGGCAACCAATTTCCTGGGCAAGGATCTGCAGAATTACCATAAGCTGGTACAGTTACTACACAGAAGGTACATCTTCAGTCTTCCACTCATGGTGGAGACCTTTGTTTTCCCCCACTGAACAGGTGAACAGTTTTCAGTGTGTAGGAGGATCTAAATGCTTAAATGCATCGCTTATTCGAGTTTGGAAGAGTGGCAACCTGAAATTCTGCACCATTAATGAACTGAAAATGACAAGTCCTTCAAAATCACACACTAGTTGAAGTGCCCTCTGATATAACCACAGACTCAGACTGAGGCTAATTTCTGTAGTTACAACTGCAGCACACTTGGCTGACAGGAATTTAAATATTTAAGGCAGCTTTTTCAGTCTGCTGTGAAGATCCGAGCAGCAATGTCATCCAGGAGCCAGTCAACACCCATCAGGAGGTTTTCACCCGTCACCGCACTGCAGCCCACTATACACCAATGATGTGTCTTGATCTCATCCAGAGCTAGAGCCTGTCCAGACAGAATCAGATCAGAGAATGTAAACTGTTCTGCAACTTCAAGTGCAAACCTCTGCACCCAGCTGCTGTGACAAAGTTGCATCTCTAAAATGGTAACTGTATGACAGTGGCTGTCAGTCCCAGTCCTGAAGTACAACCCCTGGCAAAAAGTATGGAATCACCAGTCTGGGATGAGCACAGACATTTTATTCTGTAGAACAAACTCAGATCAAAAACATGATGCAATAATAAGGTCATTCCAAAGTGCAACTTGTTGGCTTTCAGAAACACTAAAAGGAAAAAAAAAACATTGTGGAAACAAAGTAAACGTTACTTTTATTGAGCAAGCACGGGGAAAAAAAATATGGAATCACTCAATTCTGAGGAAAAAAATATGGAATCATGAAAAACAGATAAACAAAAGAACATTTAAAATACATCACTGGTATTTAGTTGCACCACCTTTGGCTTTTATAACGACTTGCAGTCTCTGAGGCATGGACTTGAGTGACAAACAGTATTCTTCATCAATTTGGTGCCAACTCTCTTTGATAGCAGTTGCCAGATCAGCTTTGCAGGTCGGAGCCTTCTTGTGGACCATTTTTTTCAATTGGGTTGAGATCTGGACTATTTGCAGGCCATGACATCGACTGAATGTGTCGTTCTCCAAGGAATGCCTTCACTGTTTTTGCCCTATGACACAATGCATTGTCATCTTGGAAAATTATTTCATCATCTCCAAACATCTGTTCAATTGAAGGGATGAGAAAACTGTCCAAAATGTCAATGTAAACTTGTGCATTGATAGAAGTATTAACCACAGTCATCTCCCCAGTGCCTTTGCCTGACATGCAGCCCCATATCATCAAGGACTGTGGAAATTTGGTTGTTTTCTTCAGGCAGTCCTCTTCATAAATCTCAATGGAACGGCACCAAACAAAAGTTCCAGCATCATCACCTTGTCCAATGCAGATTCTTGACTCATTACTGAAGATAACTTTCATCCAGTCATCCACAGTCCATGATTGCCTCTCCTTAGCCCATTGCAGTCTTGTTCTTTTCTGTTTAAGTGTCAATGATGGTTTTCTTTTAGCTTTCCTGTATTGAAATCCCATTTCCTTTAGGCGATTTCTTACGGTTCGGTCACATACATTGGCTCCAGCTTCCTCCCATTTATGCTACATCTGTTTAGTTGTACTTTTTTGGTTTTCAAGACAAATGGCCTTAAGTTCTTTGTCTTGACGCTTTGAGGTCTTTCTTGGTCTACCAGTACGCTTGGCTTTAACAACCATTCCATGCTGTTTGTATTTGGTCCATATCTTGGATACAGCTGACTGTGAACAGCCCACATCTTTAGCAACCATGCGTGAAGAGTTACCTTCTTCAAGAAGTTTCACAATCCTCTCTTTTGTTTCAAGAGACATTTCTCTTGTTGGAGCCATGGTTCTTGCCACTCCACTTCGTCCAGCAGCCCTCCAAGGTGTCATGACTGCAGGTGTTTTTAACTGCAGACTAACGAGCAGATCTAATCTGAGGCAGGTGTCCATTTAGGGAAAGGAAATTGACTGGGTGTGTCCTTATTTTCTATCTCCAATTTGAGTAATTCCATATTTTTTTCCTCAGAATTGAGTGATTCCATATTTTTTTCCCGTGCTTGCTCAATAAAAGTAACATTTACTTTGTTTCCACAATGTTTTTTTTTTTATTTCCTTTTAGTGTTTCTGAAAGCCAACAAGTTGCACTTTGGAATGACCTTATTATTGCATCATGTTTTTGATCTGAGTTTGTTCTACAGAATAAAATGTCTGAATGAGTGCTCATCCCAGACTGGTGATTCCATACTTTTTGCCAGGGGTTGTAGCACTGATAGAAGTGACCATGCTCCCACCAGATCCAATGCACAAAGGAACTAACAAGCCCTTGCTGCGGTGAACCGGGTATGTTAGAGCAGGAAAATACAAAATGCTGAGCAGTGGTTTATGACAAATTTTAATATAAGGATATGTAACTAGGTTGTATTCAACATTTTGTAATTGTGGGCCAGATATGTGGGGAAAAACAGATCTGAAATGGCAATATCTAGTAAGCTTTGGTTGTATCTTTTATTTAATACCTCCCTGCCATTTCACTAGGGTATAGGGTATGTGATGACTGATATGTTTATTTTTTAAAAAAAAAGCTGAGCTGCTCACTTTTAACACTTTTTGCTCTTCTGGTCTAGTGTCATTTTAAAAATAATAAAAGAGTAGCTCAATTTACATGGTTACCAAATCAGTGAACACAGTGCATGATTCTCAAACCTTCACTTAATAGATGTCAAACCATCTATCGAACAATTGATAAATGTTAATCCGTGCTGTTTACTAGGAGAGAGAGGCTGGTTAGCATTAGCTTTGCTAGCATTCGAACAGCTCTGCCCACCACAGAACATGTTTGATTCTGGCTAACTAAAGCTCTGACAAAGTCATGACAAGTAACCACAGAACAGAAAATAAGGTGAATTTAAAACTGTTCTATGGTGTTTGTATATATGGCCTGATAGGCTACCTTAACAAACAGCTATAGGTGCTCTGTTGATTAAAATTTAGATGACTAAAAATGTTTGAGAGAGAGTTTAGTTAGCAGGCCAAACGTACCAGAGCAAAGGCCAACTAATGCTAAAATAACTCCCATTTAGAGGAGAGTGCAAAGTTGAGTGAATGATGTTGGACTGAAAGCTGAAAATGAACATGTTCGTGATGTGTGCAGAGAATGTTCAGTTCTGATACATGTAACTTTTTGCTGTGGCTGAGCTGCTATCATGCTTAGTTTTTCATGGCTCTGATTTCTGCCCCTTTTCTATGAGCTACACCTATTGGTGAGATCCCACACCACCAATCAGCAATCCCTCTAAAATAAAAATGGATGGAATGTGCTTGTCTGTTCAGACATGGTTTAGAAATTTAACACTTTATAAACTTGAAATACCATCATTATTTTTAAATATCACAATTTTTACATACAGTATTACCATCATAACCCCAAAATCTAGTATGCAATCATTGCCTTGTTTGCAGGTTTACCCAGTAAATGGCTACACCATTTGTGTGTCATCTTTGTTCCAACTCAAAATTCAACATAGTTCAGTGCTGTGAAATGAAAGACCTGAGAATAAAGAATGCTGGGCTGAGTTGAGCTACAAGAATCCATCAAGCAGTTATGATATATGTCAAGGATGGGCAGGTCATGTTCTTAGAGGCCAGAGCACTGTACAGTCAATCCCTTGATCACTGAATTCAAATACTAAAGCATCAATACACTGGGCAGTGATGTGACCCTATATGTCCTAGTCCTAAGGGGTATTCCACAAAGCAGGACTTCTCATTACGCTGCAAGATGTAAGCCAAAAGTGAGAAATGTCCAACAGGAACATCCCTTAGCTCTCCTTCTATTGGACAGTGCCAACTTTGGGCTTAAAGCTGATCTGGCTACCTTAGAAATCCTGATTTTTTAAACAGCTCCCTGATCTATATAAAGAAGAAACACTAACCTCTCTTATGGCATCCTTGGACAAGGCACCAGGCAGATCTTGTTTGTTGGCAAATACAATAAGTGTGGCTCCTGCTAGTCTCTGGTACGAGCAACAAACAGAGATGCAAGATCACATTTTCTGATGACTGAATACTCCTTGAGAATACAGTCAAATATTTGAATAGTTCAGTTCTACCGATTGAACTTTCTCACCTCCTCCAGTAACAGTGCACCGAGTTCTTTCCTACAGTCTTCCAATCTCAGTCTGTCTGCACTGTCCACCACCCACACCAGTCCATCTGTGCTTTCAAAATAATTCCTCCAGTACGACCGCAGCGATTTCTGACCTCCTACATCCCAGATATTCAATTTGAACCTGTTCCCACATTAAAGGAAAGAGATAGCCAAGGACATATATCCAAGACATATCCAACAAAGGTCAAATGCACACTTACATACAGTTTAAGCAATAATAAAATTAACCCATTTACGTTAACACATACATTTTCTATGATAAAGCAAACTGCCACAGAATTAGTTCTGACAGGTTTAAAGTGATGGTGCATAGACCTTTGATGATTGTCTAACAGTACATAAACCTTTTTTTGATCGTATGTCATTTTCATGCCTTTATTCATAATCACATTTAGATCTTCTATTTATGGGTAAAATATCAGTAATCCAATATAAACTATACTCTGATAAAAATTAAGCAACAAATGCTCACTTTTTAGGCTTAAGGTTAGACCTAATTGTAAAATTTCTTCAGATTTGTGCTCAGGCGAGCTCAGCGAACATGCAGATTTCAGCATTTCAGATATGACATTAATTGATTAATTGATTAAGTTAATTGCTCCGGCTTCAAACATTAGATTTACTACAACTTAACGAGAGGTCATGTAAAAGCAAACAGTACAGTAAAGCATGTATATTACCCTCTATGCTCTAGTGTCTTTATGTTGAATCCTAAGGTGGGGGAAATAGTGCTGACATCCTCGCCGTTAAATTTCTTTAAGATGGTTGTTTTTCCAGCATTGTCCAGTCCACTAAAGCCGTGGTGGTTAAGAAGCCACAGGACAGCACTAGCAGCCAACATTTCACATCAGTAACAAGGCTGGTGATTATACGACATTAACAACCAGTTAAAAACTACAGCTGAACACAGTAACACACATCAGGTCTGGGCGTTAAGAAGACATGAAGGATACAGCATGAGGAGGCGCATCTCCCGCTCCTTATGCTTCAGCTTCTTCAGTATCGTCAGTAAACCCATAGCGACTGCTGTTTCCAGAAACGACCACGAAATAATACCTGGAAGACTTTATAATTCTGAAATTACATCTCTGAATAAAGTCTTCTGTTGTCTTTAAGAAAGCGCCTCTTCTCCGCTGCCCATCACGCTAACTGCGCTCGCTCTGAATCCAGGAAGTCTTGCTCTAACATACTCAAACGTCATTGGTCACTAGGTCCACCGCGAAAAATGGTGGAGGAAACTGATTGGTTGATTCTCGTGCCTACGTGCCCCACTCTCGGCCCGGTTAAGGGCGTGTCTGTTTAGATCGGTCAGACCAACCGTCGTTTTACTGCTCGCCCTGTGGAGTTAAAGGGCAATTTCAACGGTTTTAAAAGGGTCTGTACACTTCAGTAGTTCACATGTAAACAGTCATAATGTATGACTTCATCATAGAGAAACTCAACATTGTTCACAGTGCTGGTGAAAGGAACCAGACATGTGAAGATTTCAGATGGCTTTACAGTGATGCTGAAAGGAACCAGACGTGTGAAGATTTCAGATGGCTTTACAGTGATGCTGAAAGGAACCAGACGTGTGAAGATTTCAGATGTCTTTACAGTGCTGGTGATAGGAACCAGACATGTGAAGATTTCAGATGGCTTTACAGTGATGCTTAAAGGAACCAGACGTGTGAAGATTTCAGATGTCTTTACAGTGCTGGTGAAAGGAACCAGACGTCTGAAGATTTCAGATGTCTTTACAGTGATGCTGAAAGGAACCAGACGTGTGAAGATTTCAGATGTCTTTACAGTGCTGCTGAAAGGAACCAGACGTGTGAAGATTTCAGATGTCTTTACAGTGCTGGTGAAAGGAACCAGACGTCTGAAGATTTCAGATGTCTTTACAGTGATGCTGAAAGGAACCAGACGTCTGAAGATTTCAGATGTCTTTACAGTGATGCTGAAAGGAACCAAACGTCTGAAGATTTCAGATGTCTTTACAGTGCTACTGAAAGGAAGCAGACGTCTGAAGATTTCAGATGTCTTTACAGTGCTGGTGAAAGGAACCAGACATCTGAAGATTTCAGATGTCTTTACAGTGCTGGTGAAAGGAACCAGACGTCTGAAGATTTCAGATGTCTTTACAGTGATGCTGAAAGGAACCAGACGTGTGAAGATTTCAGATGTCTTTACAGTGCTGGTGAAAGGAACCAGACGTCTGAAGATTTCAGATGTATTTACAGTGCTGGTGAAAGGAACCAGACGTGTGAAGATTTCAGATGTCTTTACAGTGCTGGTGAAAGGAACCAGACGTCTGAAGATTTCAGATGTCTTTACAGTGCTGGTGATAGGAACTAGACGTCTGAAGATTTCAGATGTCTTTACAGTGCTGGTGAAAGGAACCAGACGTGTGAAGATTTCAGATGTCTTTACAGTGCTGGTGAAAGGAACCAGACGTCTGAAAATTTCAGATGTCTTTACAGTGATGCTGAAAGGAACCAGATGTCTGAAGATTTCAGATGTCTTTAAAGTGCTGGTGAAAGGAACCAGACGTCTGAAGATTTCAGATGTCTTTACAATGATGCTGAAAGGAAGCAGACGTCTAAAGATTTCAGATGTCTTTAAAGTGCTGGTGAAAGGAACCAGACGTCTGAAGATTTCAGATGTCTTTACAGTGATGCTGAAAGGAAGCAGACGTCTGAAAATTTCAGATGTCTTTACAGTGATGCTGAAAGGAACCAGATGTCTGAAGATTTCAGATGTCTTTACAGTGCTGGTGAAAGGAACCAGACATCTGAAAATTTCAGATGTCTTTACAGTGCTGGTGATAGGAACCAGACGTGTGAAGATTTCAGATGTCTTTACAGTGCTGATGATAGGAACCAGAGGTGTGAAATTTCCAGATGTCTTTACAGTGATGCTGAAAGGAACCAGATGTCTGAAGATTTCAGATGTCTTTACAGTGCTGCTGAAAGGAACCAGACATGTGAAGATTTCAGATATCTTTACAGTGCTGGTGATAGGAACCAGACGTGTGAAGATTTCAGATGTCTTTACAGTGCTGGTGATAGGAACCAGACGTGTGAAGATTTCAGATGTCTTTACAGTGCTGGTGATAGGAACCAGACGTGTGAAGATTTCAGATGTCTTTACAGTGCTGGTGATAGGAACCAGACGTGTGAAGATTTCAGATGTCTTTGCAGTGCTTGTGATAGGAACCAGACGTGTGAAGATTTCAGATGTCTTTACAGTGCTGGTGAAAGGAACCAGACATCTGAAGATTTCAGATGTCTTTAGTGTGCTGCTGAAAGGAACCAGACGTCTGAAGATTTCAGATGTCGTTAGTGTGCTGCTGAAAGGAACCAGACGTCTGAAGATTTCAGATGTCTTTACAGTGATGCTGAAAGGAAGCAGGCGTCTGAAGATTTCAGATGTCTTTACAATGCTGGTGATAGGAACCAGACGTGTGAAGATTTCAGATGTCTTTACAGTGCTGGTGATAGGAACCAGACGTGTGAAGATTTCAGATGTCTTTGCAGTGCTTGTGATAGGAACCAGACGTGTGAAGATTTCAGATGTCTTTACAGTGCTGGTGATAGGAACCAGACGTCTGAAGATTTCAGATGTCTTCATAGTGCTGGTGATAGGAACCAGACGTGTGAAGATTTCAGATGTCTTTACAGTGCTGGTGATAGGAACCAGACGTGTGAAGATTTCAGATGTCTTTATAGTGCTGGTTATAGGAACCAGATGTTTGAATATTTCAGATATCTTTACAGTGCTGGTGAAAGGAACCAGACGTGTGAAGATTTCAGATGTATTTACAGTGCTGGTGAAAGGAACCAGACGTGTGAAGATTTCAGATGTCTTTACAGTGCTGGTGAAAGGAACCAGACGTGTGAAGATTTCAGATGTCTTTACAGTGCTGGTGAAAGGAACCAGACGTCTGAAGATTTCAGATGTCTTTACAGTGATGCTGAAAGGAACCAGACGTCTGAAGATTTCAGATGTCTTCACAGTGCTGGTGATAGGAACCAGACGTGTGACGATTTCAGATGTCTTTACAGTGATGCTGAAAGGAAGCAGACGTCTGAAGATTTCAGATGTCTTTACAGTGATGCTGAAAGGAACCAGACGTCCGAAGATTTCAGATGTCTTTAGAGTTCTGGTGATAGGAACCAGACGTGTGACGATTTCAGATGTCTTTACAGTGATGCTGAAAGGAAGCAGACGTGTGAAGATTTCAGATGTCTTTACAGTGCTGGTGAAAGGAACCAGACGTCTGAAAATTTCAGATGTCTTTACAGTGATGCTGAAAGGAACCAGATGTCTGAAGATTTCAGATGTCTTTAAAGTGCTGGTGAAAGGAACCAGACGTCTGAAGATTTCAGATGTCTTTACAATGATGCTGAAAGGAAGCAGACGTCTGAAGATTTCAGATGTCTTTAAAGTGCTGGTGAAAGGAACCAGACGTCTGAAGATTTCAGATGTCTTTACAGTGATGCTGAAAGGAAGCAGACGTCTGAAGATTTCAGATGTCTTTACAGTGCTGGTGAAAGGAACCAGACGTCTGAAGATTTCAGATGTCTTTACAGTGCTGGTGAAAGGAACCAGATGTCTGAAAATTTCAGATGTCTTTACAGTGATGCTGAAAGGAACCAGATGTCTGAAGATTTCAGATGTCTTTACAGTGCTGGTGAAAGGAACCAGATGTCTGAAAATTTCAGATGTCTTTACAGTGATGCTGAAAGGAACCAGATGTCTGAAGATTTCAGATGTCTTTACAGTGCTGGTGAAAGGAACCAGACATCTGAAAATTTCAGATGTCTTTACAGTGCTGGTGATAGGAACCAGACGTGTGAAGATTTCAGATGTCTTTACAGTGCTGATGATAGGAACCAGAGGTGTGAAATTTCCAGATGTCTTTACAGTGCTGCTGAAAGGAACCAGACATGTGAAGATTTCAGATATCTTTACAGTGCTGGTGATAGGAACCAGACGTCTGAAGATTTCAGATGTCTTTACTGTGCTTGTGATAGGAACCAGACGTGTGAAGATTTCAGATGTCTTTACAGTGCTGGTGATAGGAACCAGACGTGTGAAGATTTCAGATGTCTTTACAGTGCTGGTGATAGGAACCAGACGTGTGAAGATTTCAAATGTCTTTGCAGTGCTTGTGATAGGAACCAGACGTGTGAAGATTTCAGATGTCTTTACAGTGCTGGTGAAAGGAACCAGACATCTGAAGATTTCAGATGTCTTTAGTGTGCTGCTGAAAGGAACCAGACGTCTGAAGATTTCAGATGTCTTTAGTGTGCTGCTGAAAGGAACCAGACGTCTGAAGATTTCAGATGTCTTTACAGTGATGCTGAAAGGAAGCAGGCGTCTGAAGATTTCAGATGTCTTTACAATGCTGGTGATAGGAACCAGACGTGTGAAGATTTCAGATGTCTTTACAGTGCTGGTGATAGGAACCAGACGTGTGAAGATTTCAGATGTCTTTGCAGTGCTTGTGATAGGAACCAGACGTGTGAAGATTTCAGATGTCTTTACAGTGCTGGTGATAGGAACCAGACGTCTGAAGATTTCAGATGTCTTCATAGTGCTGGTGATAGGAACCAGACGTGTGAAGATTTCAGATGTCTTTACAGTGCTGGTGATAGGAACCAGACGTGTGAAGATTTCAGATGTCTTTATAGTGCTGGTTATAGGAACCAGATGTTTGAATATTTCAGATATCTTTACAGTGCTGGTGAAAGGAACCAGACGTGTGAAGATTTCAGATGTATTTACAGTGCTGGTGAAAGGAACCAGACGTGTGAAGATTTCAGATGTATTTACAGTGCTGGTGAAAGGAACCAGACGTGTGAAGATTTCAGATGTCTTTACAGTGCTGGTGAAAGGAACCAGACGTCTGAAGATTTCAGATGTCTTTACAGTGATGCTGAAAGGAACCAGACGTCTGAAGATTTCAGATGTCTTCACAGTGCTGGTGATAGGAACCAGACGTGTGACGATTTCAGATGTCTTTACAGTGATGCTGAAAGGAAGCAGACGTCTGAAGATTTCAGATGTCTTTACAGTGATGCTGAAAGGAACCAGACGTCCGAAGATTTCAGATGTCTTTACAGTTCTGGTGATAGGAACCAGACGTGTGACGATTTCAGATGTCTTTACAGTGATGCTGAAAGGAAGCAGACGTCTGAAGATTTCAGGTGTCTTTAAAGTGCTGGTGATAGGAACCACACGTGAGAAGATTTCAGATGTCTTTACAGTCCTGGTGATAGGAACTAGACATGTGAAGATTTCAGATGTCTTTACAGTGCTGCTGAAAGGAACCAGACATCTGAAGATTTCAGATGTCTTTAGTGTGCTGCTGAAAGGAACCAGACGTGTGAAGATTTCAGATGTCTTTACAGTGCTGGTGAAAGGAACCAGACGTCCGAAGATTTCAGATGTCTTTACTGTGCTTGTGATAGGAACCAGATGTGTGAAGATTTCAGATGTCTTTACAGTGCTGATGATAGGAACCAGATGTGAGAAAATTTTCAGATGTCTTTCCAGTGCTGCTGATAGGAACCAGACATCTGAAGATTTCAGATGTCTTTAGTGTGCTGCTGAAAGGAACCAGACGTGTGAAGATTTCAGATGTCTTTAGTGTGCTGCTGAAAGGAACCAGACGTGTGAAGATTTCAGATGTCTTTACAGTGCTGGTGATAGGAACCAGACGTCCGAAGATTTCAGATGTCTTTACTGTGCTTATGATAGGAACCAGACGTGTGAAGATTTCAGATGTCTTTACTGTGCTTGTGATAGGAACCAGACGTCTGAAGATTTCAGAAGTCTTACAGTGCTGCTGATAGGATCCAGGAGACTCCAAATACAATATGAATATGCTATTCGAAAATACCAGTGAATCCAAACCTCTCCTGAGTTTTCTGTGCCATGATCATAACAGTAGTAGTAAATGTGAAAAACCTTTTATTTGAGTATTATTTTACCTAACAACAACCTATATGTACACCTTCACCATGAATGGATTTTTGGAACACTATGAACTAAAACTGTCTCAAATGTCGTAAAACAAAGACTTTACAATTCTGAAATAACATCTCTGGTTAAAGTCTACAATTGTCTTTCAGAAAGTGCAGAATTGTCCTGAAACAATGTGTGAGGCATGAGACAGTGTATCTGTAACTATTTCATGTAATAACTTTGTATGAGGTAGCTTTAAGGGGCATTAAAGTCTGGTTTCTACTGCCAATATGAACGATGCTGAAATTTTCTTCAGAACAGCACATTTCATGTCAGTGTAATTAACTTTTAAAGATTATTATTACCATCTGGATGAGTGGGCTTGAAGGGGAATTCATACATGTAATGTGTAGGTTGGCTAGTCAGTAAAACACCACTGAAGAAACAAAAAAAGCAAACAAACTGTGGTTTCCTCCCAAAACCAATGTATTTCTCTCTCCTCAAGCCCATTAACAAATATTTTAAGAAGTTTTCTTGTACCACTAAATGCACATATCACTATTATCTTAATCTTGGGAAGTAAATCCCAGAAATTCTGTGATTCAGACAAAGTTTTAGAAATGTATTTTCCTATTTGCTCTTCTTATGAGAGACTCATCCCTGGGAACATCTCTGGGTGTGCCTCATTAAAGCTCCCAAAGGGTAATTGAGCACTGAAAGAAAAAGCAAAAGGAACATTGCTGAAGGCTGAATGTTATGCAACCCTCAGCAAACAGAAAGAGGCGTGAGCCAGACATTCATCACTTCCCAAACTATCCCTCAACACATGCCATGCCTACAGGATGCGCGACCATATAAGGTGTTAAAAAGATGAGGCAATAGTTGAATTACGCTGCCTTCAAGTCCTTGGCAGTTTTTGCTTATGAGGTCAGGGATCATAAGAAAAGTTGATCTATGTTAAAGTGGTTTTGGTCAGAAGCAAAATAGATGTGCTGGTAATAATGCTATTTTTATTGTATTATTGTTTTCTGTCATTAAAGAGAGTATGCTTATTGTACATTGCTGCAAGAAAGTAAAGATAAATGATCCATATGAGATGAGCAATCATTTTTTATTCAGTCAGAAGCATCATAACGTGCTTATATAGAGAAAATAATGTTTTTTTATTTACTGTTGATTCTGCTACAGGATTAAGCATCCCCCATATGCCACATGTGTTAATATAGGTTTAATACAGGTTTAATACAGGATTAACCATCCCCATATTTCACCTGTATTTAACCTGTCTTTTAACTGTGAATTTTTTTTTACTTGGGCCATCTCACTAGGGCTTAGAGGGGAATACCACAGATTTATAAGCTGCACTTATTTTATTGTACTTCACTGTGTATTGTAGTTTATTGTATTGTATTGTATCTTATTGTTATTGTATTGCATTGAATGGCACAGAGTTCTGCGTTCAACTCTGTTTCTTTTTCTCTTGGTGTCTGCAGTGACATCTTGTTTCTAACAGTATCTGAGCTCAGGACTGTCTTTTTCTCTAAGCTATTGGTAACTAGCAAAGGTACTTTCTCTAGATTGACAAAGCACTTCTTGTAAGTCGCTCTGGATAAGAGCGTCTGCTAAATGCTGTAAATGTAAATGTAAAATGTAAATGATTTATCAAAGTTTCTGCATAATTAAATGATAAAGATGTAAACAAAGTAATTTATAATGTTTTGATGTGAAGTGGTCCACTGTAGTAAAGCTTGATAAGTACCAGGGGTTTTGATGACAAAAGCGCAAAAATAGCCATTTATGTACCAAACTGACCAGTACACCAGCATGTGTCTTCTTGGTTTCTCATCTAGCAATTACTGTATTTGGCCCTTTAGTTAAGTAATGAGAACATTTTTTAGAACACTAAAAATGGGTTAAACTGAGTAGTAACTAACCATGCATTGTCATCACAAATCATCTTCAGGCATGACTGACGCATGGAATGAAACATTTTTACTTGAATGATTTAAAATAAAAGTTTAGGCGATCAATTAAAGCAAAAAGTCTTAGCCCTATTACACACACACACACACACACACACACACACACACACACACGCATGTTTTTTTTTTCCACGCGTCAGTCATGCCTGAAGATGATTTGTGATGACAATGCATGGTTAGTTACTACTCAGTTTAACCCATTTTTAGTGTTCTAAAAAATTTTCTCATTACTTAATTAAAGGGCCAAATACAGTAATTGCTAAATTACTTTACTAACAATTATTATTAATATTTGAAGTTTCATTCCGCCCTGCGATGGACTGGCGACCTGTCCAGGGTGTATCCTGCCTTCCGCTTATTGAATGCTGGGAAAGGCTCCAGCACCCCCCCCAACCCCGCCCCCCACCGAGACCCTGAGGCAGAAGCGGCTTAGAAAATGTGTGTGTGTGAGTTTCACTCCAAATTACTGTATTTTGTGTTTGTAACAAGGAACAATAGCTGATGTTAATGGAAAAGACATCATTATTTCTCTGATAAAAGTGGTATCAATCACAATATAGCACTGATATTTCATATCATTTGTATGTGTAAAGCTCACTCCCAACAGCGTATATCATAAAAAGATATACCATATCATAAAAAATATAAAAGCGGTTTGTAATGCATTTTGGAACAAAACTCTTATCTTATAATTTCATTTTAATGTACTTTGCCATTGTGCTTGTTGGCTTAGTGCCAAGGGATTTCAATTTTTTCTGACCACTCTCACACTGCAGGAAATGGGATTTGAAAAACAAAAGCATCAGTTGGAAGAGACTGGGTCCTTTGACAGTCCACTGTGAATGTAAAGTTTATATAATTACATATAGAGGTATAAAGGATTTATAGCTTAATGTAGATATTTAGGTTTAGGATATATATTTATATGTAGATGTATGGTATAGGATATATAGGTTTATGTCGATATTTAGGTGTAGATTATTTTTATATACATATGTAGGCTTAGGATCTAAAGGTATATACAGATATGTGTGAATAGGATCCTTAGGTTTATATAGATGTACAAGTATAGGATATATTGGTTTATATAGATATATAGGTATAGTATAGGTAGTTGTAGAATCTTCAGGTATATATACAGTCCCTTCCATGATTATTGACACCCCTGATAAAGATGAGTAAAAACATAAGAAAATCACCATTTGGAGAATTAGCTTAATCTCACACTGAAAAAAATGTGAATTCTTAGAAACAAAATGAAACTCCTGCATTCATTCCATTTGTATTTATTTTATTTAGGAACACTCAAGCAGTAATCTAAGACTTCCTGTTTCATTGTGGTATATAAATGAGGTAGCACAGAGGACAAGTTCCCTTATTCTCCAACAGGGAAAAGAGAAGAGAACGCACAATTCAAATACCCTTCATAAGTCAGGACATGGCTAGAAAAATGGCCCTCATTTACATTAGGGCAATAATTAAAAGGTTCCAGTCAACTGGAACTGTGACAAACTTGAATGGATGAGGACCCAAATGTTTTTTTTTTCACCCATGCACAGTGAGGAGGATAAAAAATCCCAAATGATCACTGTTGGAGAGTTCCAGTAGCATCTTGCGATCACCAAGTCTCCAAAACTACCATTTGATGCCATCTCCAAACAGACTATTTGGAAGGCATGTCTGGAAAAAGCCTTTCCTGTCTTCTTAAGCAGCTGTAGTTTGAGACACACACACACACACACACACACACACAGGTTGTGTAAGTATATATAGGATGTATAGGTTTACACAAGTAGTGTTTAAAAAAATCAGCGAAGTTACTATAAGAACATATTTAGTAATGACGGTGGGAAAAGGGGACTCCTGTGTCCCTGGGGCCCCATGATCCGTCCCTACGTGTACTTAGACTCAGGACTCAGACCATGATTCATAAAGCTTGAAGTGGTGGTGTTAAAGCATGGCTGGCACTATTAGGATAACGGTTTGTGTGTGTGTGTGTGTGTGTGTGTGTGTAGTGAGCAGTAGAACGTGCGTGGGCGCTTGTGGGGCTGTGAGAGCGGGAAATGGGCAGTGCGGGAAGAGGCTCGTGCTTCCTCCTGCTCCGCGAACACGGGCGTTTAAAATAAGGTGAAACTGAAAGCGCCTGCGGTCGCGAGCGCGAGCTATAAAGCCGGCAGGGTTTCATCATCAGTCACTGTGCACGCGCTCGCTGCACTGCCGCGTTCTGAGTGCGGCTGGTCCGCGCGCTGTCTGAGAAACACAGCGCTGTGTCTGTGTGCGCGTTTAAAAGCAGCCCTGTAGAAGCGGTGAAGGCGTGAGAGTTCATCAGGGCATCTGAGTTCAGTCCTGACCGCCGCACTTCACCACCAGCACAGCCAGCCAGCTGCCTCGAGATGCCGGTTGCGCTCATGGAGGAACTGGACCGGGGAACGAGCTCTCTGTGTGGAAGCGACGCTCACAGTCCACACGACTGGGTAACGCGTCTATCACAGGCTTTCATTATAATACACTATAATAATAACAGTAGGCCGCTGTAATCTGGCTCTAACACAGAGCTGACACACATGTAAATAACTGATAGTGATAGTATATTTATTAATATAATAATGATTGGTAATGATAAAAACAAATTGTCGCAATGATTCTAATAATAATTATTAATGATGATGACGATTATTATTATTATTATTATTGTTATTATTATTATTATTATTATTATTATTTAAAAGCTTAATATATTGTATAACAGCTTAACACACACACACATATATATATATATATATATATATATATATATATATATATATATATATATATATATATATATAAACACACACACATATATATATATATATATATAAAAGCAGCTGCAATACTACTACTACTGCTACTATATATATATATATATATAAAAACACACACACACACACACACACACATATATATATATATATATATATATATATATATATAGTAGCAGTAGTAGTAGTATTGCAGCTGCTTTTGTTAATGAATGGATTAATGATTAATTTATGCATGTATTTATGTGTCTGCTGTGTTCAGGCTATAGATCAGCCACCTGAGAGGGTATGTCAGCGGCGACAGAGAAACAGAGACGCAGCCCGCAGAAGCCGCAAAAAACAGACAGAGAGAGCTGATGTGCTGCATGAGGTCAGTGTGCTTTTACACCCACAATCACTTATGGCTGAACATCTTGCTGTCTAGGACATAAGCTTAAATGTCAAATATTCTCATTTCTGGCTTTCTCACCTAAGTCACCACGCATTTATATCTATATATGCCAGGGATGGGTAAGCAAACTAGATATGAGGCAATATTTGACCTTAAACCTACATTCCCTGCATATACATGGGGAATGGAGCCATCAAAGACCACAGTCATGTATGTATGTAAGATAATTCATGAGACTCAGTCTTATATGACCTGCTGAGAATCTTGTGTACATTCAGACCTCCTCTGCACTTTGTGTGTGAATTTTTATTTGTATATGTGTGTGTGTGTGTATGTGTCGGTATGTGTGCGCAGACCAGGTTAATGGCATTTTGTCCCTGCGCTCACATTGTGGGGACCTTTTACATTTTAAATTGAGGGTAAGGTTAAGGTTAGGGTTAGGGTTAGGCTAGTAGTAGTTCTGGTTAAGGTTGGCGTAAGTTGCTAGGAACCTAATGGAAATCTATGTAATGCCCCACAATTCACAGAAACAAGATTGTGTGGGTGGACGTTTATGAATGTGTGTGTGTGTGGATATTTTATGATCTCACACTAAGTAGCAGAGTGACGTAATTATTCAGTAGAATGTAATCACTGGTGAGTAGGTAGTAGGTGTATGTGTGTGTGTGTGTGTGTGTGTGTGTGTGTGTGTGTGTGTGTGTGTGTTAAATTGTGCCTGTCCTGGCAGGCATTTCTTGGAAACAGGCTATGTTAAAGGAAGAGGAGGCTGAGGTTACAGGAGGCCAAATTCCACAGTTCATGAGTTCAGTTTATGCTCCATTTGAGCAATTTCTTGGTAACTATTATGAAATACTCCAATATTTAGAAGTATTTTGTGGTTCTTCATGCATATTAACTTTAAGTATTTCCCTGGTCTACCTTATGAATAGGCTCTTCATTGGGAACAGAGATTTAATTCTGAACTTCAGCCATGTTTCACTTTCACTTTCTCTTTTGGGCTTGTATAAATGTTGGACTTTCCCTCTGCTTGACATTATCCTCAGGCCTGATTTTCGTCAGAATACCAGGGAACAGTATGACTTATCCAGCAGGATGTGTGAATAAAACCTTTTATCAAAACAAGGCATGGGGAAAATAATATAACAATTAATCTAAATTGTTTTTGGACAGAAGCCATATGATAACACGACTTTTCTGAGTTCCCTCAACTCAGACTTTCAGTCAAAAGTTCTCTCAACTCACATTTCTTTACCTCTGCATCTCTTATATTAGGTAAACAACATATAATTCGTTTTGAACTCAATTTCCTCTCTTTGTTTTCCATAACTCAGTCACCAAGCATTTTCTCCTCTTGGGCTGCCAGTTATGGAAACCTGTGGCATCTTCAATTGGTTACTTTTTAAAGTTAAAACAGCAGCATTTTTAAGAGTATATTAGTATATAGTAGATTTAGTATATTAACCCCATAATTGGCCAGGGCCCACAAGCGGGCCCAATGTTTTATTACACACTTCTATAACCTTAGAATAGCTTAGCCAGTTTACAATAATGTCTGTTAATTACTGAATAATAAGCTATTCTTTGTAATAAACCTGGAGTTTTGGGGGTTAAATTATTTTGCATACAGAAATCTGAGTAATTTCAGAATTTTCTAAGTAGTGCAACTATCTGAAGTTTGAACCCCAGCAATCTGGTGGTCATCCATAACTGGGTCCTCAGGAGGAGAACATACCCTGGCAGGAGTGTGTGATAGAAAGAGTGCCAGCAAGTAGGTAAACAGAGTGAAAAGCAAAGTATATGTTGTTTACCTAACTGAGCTGTGGCACTGCTGGGTTTCAAAACTCAGGTTGTGGTGAATGCTTGTTAGATGTTAGAACTACCCAGGAACCCCTGAAATAGCTACAATTTCTATGTCCATAAATGATGAGAACAACTTTTGGTTTCCCAAAAACTGTATTCATAAATGAGATGTGTGAGTGTGAAGAACCTCAAATTAATGTGAAGGTTCTTTTCATAGTGTAATCCGCCCAAGCCAAGATCCACTTCATTTTTAGGATTGTAAGAAAACCGAATCCTTTAATCAAAGCAAGGGCACATTACGATTATTATAACAGTAAGTGTGTAAAAATACAAAGCCATTCTCTGTGTTTTGCCATAAAGGAGCTGCTTTTGATCCCTTAAAAAACCTTTCAATAGTGGGTTCTTTAAAGACCATTTTTGTTACAGAGTTTAAAAAACATTAGACATTGTAAATGTTCTGTACCATTTCAACCTTAAATTTAGGACTGCATTTTGTTTAGTTACCATAAATTATTTGCAAATGAGAAGATCCTTGTATAAAACAAGCCATTTTTGCCAGGACATATATAAACAACAGTAGCTATGCAAACATTACTGTGTTTAGTTAAATCCTTTGCGTATGAGGTGAAAACTAAACCCTTGCTTGTCCACACAGGAGCTGCAGACTCTGGAGACGTCCAATGCTGCCTATGTGAAAGAGATCGCTGAACTGAAAAAGGAACTGCAGCATTACACTACAATTTTGAAGGAACATGAACCCCACTGTACAGTACAGTGTTTGCCGGGGCCTTCGGTGCCCTTCACAGCGTCCACACCCAGCACCACTACCTCAGACTTGACACCAACTTTCGACTCTAATCCAATTCCAGAGGTTCCAGTTCTGCCTCTACCCACACCAGAGCCAGGCTTCTGTTTGGTTGATCTTCTGGAAAGAAATGAATGGCTGCCTTGGGACTCGATGGACATGTAAGACAAAAGCTATTTTGACAAAAAAAAGTGCCTGTTGAAGAAGGAACCAGATGACTGGCAACAAACACAGAAACAGAGACCCAGCCCTATCCTGGCTTTAATGCTCAGGTGTTTAATAAGTTGAGTGTTATGTCTTTGCTATACTATTCAAATGTCATAACATGATTATGAACTTAATTACATAGTCATTTACATTAGTAATTGTATTTACAATTGATTTACATTCTGTAATAACAGGTATTTCTACAAAACAAGACTGTATGCACAATAACCTCTTCTACTTGTGAACACAGGTGGTATGGACTGATAGTTTAGGGTATGCTTGCCTGAAAAAATTCCTCCACTTTCTTCAATGTTAATTCACTGAGAGGGATAATAGCATCTTCTAAGATTGGAGATGTTAATTAGGAGGGTCAGTTGTTTTAAGGCTAGAACTAAACTCTCCAGAACAAGGGCTGGATGACCCTGCCATGGACCTTAGGCAAAAAGCCTACACACTGCTAGTGACTACTGAACCATTTGCTGCTGATCTCTTTAATATTGATGTAAGACACACATATATGAACATAGATCTATATGTAAGATGCATCTCTATGTACATACATGATTTGTAAGATTTTGTAGACGCATTTGTAGCTCAAACAATATCTCTTCTGAAATGAAGGGTATTAACAGGGATTTTGTCCCCTTTTGCTGCACTAACAGTCTCTACTCTTCTGAGAGGACTTTACACTAGATGTTAGAAAATTGCTATAATGATTTGATCACATTCAGCCCAAAAGAGCATCAGTGAGGTCTGGTACTGATGTTGGATGACACCCAAAGGCATTCAATGGTGCTCCATCACTCCAGTTCCACTGCTTCATGCTGGAGGACTTTATACCCTATACCTGGTGCTTGGCACTGGTGATCTCATGAGCAGCTGCTCCCAATGCTTTTGCATGGACAATGCTTTTCCATGGAGCCTATACAAGCTGTAAATGCAACCAAATGCTTTTGCCCCGTAAAGTAGCTTAAGTGATGTTGGGGTGCGTGCATCCATACATCCATATATCCATACACACATGCACACATATGTATTTACAATCAGGCTAAAGCCTTGTATCTCCATTTTTGTTGTTTTTATATAAATTGTGAACACCAACAATACAATTGGTCTTGGACAAACGTCCCCTTTAAAATGGTTTTATGAGGTTTTGTTTCAACATCAACAATATATGAAAAACATATATGCATATTTGCTTTATTTCATAAACCTGCCTTGTACTTCCCCTAACTGGGCACTTCATGAGCGGTTTACTATATGCTCAGTACAGTTCATGTCTGTCTGCCACCATCTCCTCTGTTCATCACCGGTCAGTTGCTGACCATAGGATAGCTGTTGGCCAGATATTATTTTGGTGGTGAACAATTCTCAGTCCTGAAGTGACACTTATATAAGACATGCGTGTTGCTGGTAAACCAGTATCAGGCAGAGCAGGGTTGATTTAAGGGTTTTTTTCACATATTAGTGCTTTTGTGAGTGATCCGTCATCCAAAATGTCCAACCAAGAGCAGTTAAATTGTCAGAAGCTAAACACTGATAAATGGCTAAAGGATAGCTAACATGAAGAGGGTATGAATAGACGTAGGGCTACAAGTTGGGCCTTCAAGATATGTGTTCCTAATAAATGTCAGGTGGAGGCAAGGGGGGGCATGTATTATTCAACATTCATTCAACTAATGAATATGCTTCTTTCTGTTTCAGGTGTAAAGTATAGAATGTATTCAATTACAGACTGCATTATTAATCACTGTATTAAGTCATATGTAATATATTTAATATATTTTTATTGGAAAGACATGGAATTTAAAGTCATTTCAAATGTGAAGTGTAAAGTCTATTACATTTTGTTGATGATGATTAGATGAAAAAACTTTTTGTGCACTGAACACACACATACACATAAAAACACACATCAGTCGGACTTTGTGTGAGAAGGTATATGTGCCAAGAAAGAGAGAAAGAGAAATAAAGAGAGAGACAGAGAGATAACAAGAATGAAAGAGAGACAAATACAGAGAGGTAGAGACAGTGAGAGAGAGACAGAAAGAGGGAGGAAAAAGTACAATTTTGGATGTAAGGAGTTTCTGAAAATAATCAGAGCTGACTCAGAATAGGAAAGATTTTTTTTCTCTTTTCTCTAATGAAGAAAAAAAGAAGGAGACAAGGGAAATTATGTGCTTTAAATGCAAATGCTCTTTTATTGAACAGGCTGCAAGGGAGATCCACAGCTCAGCAATTGCTAATATGGTCGAGAAGCAGGTAGCTCTCTTCTAACCATACAACTCTACCACATGGTAGACAATCCACCAAACTACCTCACAACCCAGCACAGAATAGGACAAATAACATTGCTACAATACTAGCATCCACAACAACAGCATCTGAAAATTAAATGTCTCTCCTTGCCAGGAGCGCAGTGCCTCCCGAAAACCCATTTGGATGGCCATACCTCACGTTTTGTCCTGCTAGATCTACCCCAGTCAACTGCCAGTGCTATTATTGTGGAATAGAAAACTCACAGAGCAACAGCAGCTTAGCCATGAAGTGACTCACAGAGTGAGGCCGGCAAGTCCTCTGTTGAATCACTCACTAAAGACTTCTAAATTGCCTCTAGAAGGAACATAAACAAAAGAACTGTGCTTTAGGAGCTTCACAAAATGAACACTTCTGTGAAGCGATGAATCACGCTTCTTCATCTGGCAGTTTGATGGACAAATCTGCGTTTGGTAAATGCCAGAAGAACATTACCTGCGTAACTGCATTGTGCCAACTGTAAAGTCTGGTGGAGGAGGGATAATGATATGGGGTTTTAGGGTTTGGCCTAGGCCCCTTAGTTCTAGTGAAGGAAAATCTTGAAGCTTCAGCATACCAAGACATTTTGGATGATTGTACACTTATAACTTTGTGGGAACAGTTTGGGGAAGGCTCTTTCCTGTTCCAGCATGACTGTGTCCCAGTAAATTAAGCAATATATAGACACACACGCTCACAAATAAAGGTATGAAATTGTCACTGAGGCAGAACCGCTTTTGTCACTGAGGTGGTACCCTCAATGGTCCATCTCAGTACCTTTAGTCAGGGAACATAACTGTACCATATTCCATTGAAATTGAATTGTTCTTAGTTGTATTGACTCCTCACACCCTGTCTCATCTCCAGGCTTTTTATTTTATTGTTCTATTTTAAAACATTGGGTTATGAAAAGGTAATACTTTTCACCTGGGAAAAAACTTTCACAATTGGTTTTTAAAATCACTGTTGTGCCTTTGAGGGTACATTTACATGATTCTGTACCTTGATGAATGAAAAATGTACCGGCACAGTACTTTGATTTCTATATATATATATATATGCACTATTAGAAATCAAAGTACTGTGCTGGTACATTTTTCATTCATCAAGGTAGAGAGAGAGAGAGAGAGAGAGAGAGAGAGAGAGAGAGAGGGAGAGAGAGAGAGAGAGGGAGTGAGGGAGATAGATAGATAGATAGATAGATAGATAGATAGATAGATAGATAGATAGATAGATAGATAGAATTGCCAAAACATTAAACTTACCTTGTATCTACACTCTTTCTATTTGTCCATCTGTTTCCCTGCATACTTTATTTTCCCCTCAGTACTTTCTTTCTTACATTCACTCCTACCTTGTCGGTCCATCTTATAGATATAAAGTCAGTTTGTGTTTGTCATCCTCTAGTCCCTCATCAGTGGTCACAAGTGCACATGTTGTCTGGATATTTTTGGTTGGTGGGCTATTCTAAGGCCAGCAGTGATGCTGATGAGTTTAAAATCTTCAGCGTTGTAAAGCTGTAGTTGATCCACTCAGACTACCACCACTCTATATATACATATAGAGACAGAGAGACAGAGAGAGAGAGAGAGAGAGAGAGAGAGAGAGAGAGAACAAGAAAGGCACAGGAAGCTCGAACCGGCGGTTCATTGGCGCGCGTGCTGAGACAACAAAGCCACAAAATCCGAACACCGAACCGTCCCGCGTGCGCGCAGCAGCAAATACATAAACAGACATATAAATAAATAAACGAATAAATAAATAAATAAATAAATAAGAGCGAGGCAGCGCCATCCGCAGTGTGCAGCCTCGCCTCCATCTCCTTTGCAGCACCTGAGCGCGCGGAGGGAGGAATAGAGCAGCGGTGGAGGGAGAGAGAGAGAGAGAGAGAGAGAGAGAGAGAGAGAGAGAGTGAGAGAGAGAGAGAGAGAGAGAGAGAGAGAGAGAGAACGTCAATCGCGAGAAGAGGAGAGAAGCGAAGAGGAGAGGAGAGAAGGAAAGGAAAGAGCGAAGCCACACGCTAAAGAAACTGCCCTTCATCAGTGCAGCAGGAGGAGGAGGAGGAAGAGGAAGAGGCCTGTGCTGCTGCTGCTGCTGCTGCTGTGAGCCTCGCGGAGTCTCGCGCGTGCCGAGGCGCGTCCCCGCCCTGCGCGCGCTCACGGCCGCGGGGTGAGGAGGATAGAGAGAGAGAGAGAGAGAGAAAGAGAGAGGGAGAGAGAGGGAGAGAGGGAGAGAGGGAGAGAGAGAGAGAGAGAGAGAGAGAGACGACGAGTGCTTCTTACGAGATCACATCAACAGCTCGAGGCATACGGACGGATTTTATTGATATTGTTATTATTATTATTGTTTTTACTATTATTTTTTTATCCACGAATTCCTTAATCGGACTCTCGACATGGAGCGGCGGCGTTGATGGAAAGCGAGGCGAGGCGGCGCGGCGCGTGCACTGCATCTCCCTTCGGTTTTTGAATGATTATTTTGGGCTGTAATCCCCGCACCTGATCCGGACGTTGCCTGCAAGCGTGTAAATATTTAAATAAAGCCCCCATTTAGGCCGATGACTGGCTGATGACGCCAGTCGAACCGAGCTTTGTGTTTTATAGTGGCGGCACATGGGCTCCCCCGTATTTCTATAAGTAGACCTGCTCAGCTATAGGCAGCTCTCTGCAGCGGTCATTGTCTTGGAGATGCGCTCGCGCTCGCTTGTAAGGCACGTCCCGTTTTCTCGGGTCTGCTGAAAAAGAAGAAAAGACAAACACGGGGGCAATCGCGTACCGCTTCGAATCGAGCATCCACACCTTGACCGGCTTTATTTATTTTCCTCTCTCGACCTCCCCCCTCCACCCCCCTACCCCCCACCACTCCATTCCCTTGAAGCCTTTTCTTCCTCCTTCTCTCCATCCTGCGCTGTTTTGTCAGCAACTAAGGCTAAAGCTGTGAGTGGTGCTCTTCATTCGCCTTATCTGTCTCCTCCTCCTCCTCCTCCTCCTTGAAGCATCAGCCAGGGCTTCTGCAGGCAGCCATGGAGACCCCCACTAAGCTCCCTCCGTCCAGTCCGTCCTCGCCCACCACAGGCTTTTCTGTGCCCAGCGCCGAGAAGGTGGATGGCTTTCCCCGAAGGTCCATGCGCCGGGCCCGCCAAAGAAGGTCCCACAGCTCCTCGCAGTTCCGCTATCAGAGCTCGCAGGTGGAGCTGACGCCTCTGCCGCTGCTCAAAGGTAAGGCCACAGGCTGCCGGGACAAGCCAGGAGGCCATGTTGAGTTTGTGTGTTTCTTTGAGCACCATTACACTCCACAGATCAAAGACACAAACCCTTACAAATGAAGGTTCCTGCATGGTTCTTGGCATGGACATACAATTCTAGGAAATCACCTCGAACCGGCTGTGTGGAGGTTCTTTAAGCTTTAAAATGGTTACTCACACTCATGACTCGTTTACAAAAATGGCTCTTTAAGGAACCATTCCTTCTTTGAGGAACCAAAGCTGCTCAAAAGGGCATTTTTGGCACCTTCATCTGGCCCATTTTGAGGAGTCTGTAGGGAAGGGGTCTCACTCAAGGTCTAGGCCTCAGCCAGGTCAACATGTGCCACCAGATGTTCTCAGTAGGATAAGACAGGTTTCAGTTACAGTAACCCATCGCTGAGAGGTCCAGCCATGTGCATTTGATTTCCAGTATTGTAAGAACTCCCATATCCTGGTTCATCTATAATGTATGGCGTTATAGCATTGGAAGCAACTTTTGCATGTGAGCTGAAATCATTTTCCCCCTTTCTGTGGTTAAAAGAAGAATTTAGGTAGGTAGAACTGCGTGCTTAAGCATAAAAGGGCAGCTTATTGGTGCAAGGTGAGAATTTTTTCTCGACATCTGGATGTTCTCTTTTGTATTTCTATGAACTGACTGTTTACACATTATTGACATCCAGGATGCAGAATGTTAACGCTATGTTTCCTTCACCATCACTGATTGAGGGATACTTGCCATAAAAGATAGCCATTCTAGCTCGATGTGAACTTTGGCATCCAATTCTCCTGGATTTGCTTTCAAAATATAAGAAACAGTAGAATGATCAAGGTCATTACTAAACTGCCAAGACTAGCTTTCAGTACAAAGCATACTCACTCATATTCACTCTCTCCAGTCATCTTTGTCACCTTGACAACTCAAGCAGCAAAGCCTCCATGCTCTGAATGCTGTTGCGATGCTAACATTATAAAACAGGAGATTGCATTCCCCTCAACAGGATATTAAACCTATTTCTCGATGAATCACTAAAACATGACCAGATGTTGTCAAAACTCGACTTATTTTGTACTGAGGTTCATAAAGCAGAAGCATCCCTCTCCTCCCCTGAGCACACATATGATTCAGTTTTTATTTATTTCATTCGGACGCCCACAACACATGTGTGATTCACGCTTGGGCTTCATGTGATCCGCTGTTGAATCCTTTGGGGTCCGTTTTTTTGAGTTGTTGGATTTCTAGTGCAGCAGGATTTGGCAGGACACCTCCCCATGTGATGGTGCACATATGGGTGAGCTGCCAGTATGGGGGTCCGGATTGAGCCGTCGTCCTGTTTTACCACCCTGATGGCCTGCTTCTAGTGGCACACATGATGCTCTCAGATAGAGCAGTTCTAAAACAACTCTTCTGTCCTAATCATTGATTCATTATGTCTGACTAGTACTTATATCCTTCATACCCTCCATTGTCTTTATTGCACAGTCTTTTTGATGTTGCATATCTGTCACTTGCGTAATGTTACTGAAGCCATCAGTTCTATAACATATAACCATTGCAAGCATTGCTACTTTCTTCCAAGACCATCTGACCTGAATTTACCATTTGGTTTCTAACAGGACCACCAGCAAAACCAATGCTGTTGTTATGTATTTGCACCATTTTGAAGAATACAAGCTAGCAGTAGCACATGCTTTATAGCCTAAAAACATTTAAACCAAACATTTGTAGAATAGACTTATTGTCGTTTCCCTCTCCATGTTGTATGTGGTATCTACTTAAGTATTTAGAGTAGCACATGATCAGTAGCACATACAACAGCCAAAGTCCAGTGTGTCATTGTTATGCTCCACATACTAGAATATAAGCTTTTCCTCAGGCAAGGCATTACTGCAGCTTTATGACTTAAGCACGATGTTGCAACCTCATAACAGCTGACATTTCAGCAGTTCTGCAGTAAGGTGTGAACAATGGCAATTACTAATTATTGCCATGAGTGGTCACATGAGTCACTTAATTGGTGTTGTATCAAGAACGAGACGCAATTTTTCGGAATCTTTGCCCATACAAATATTACTGTTAAGTCACAGTTTACTGGTGACATTCTGATTCAGGAGTTGCATCAGGAAACATATTTAGCAGTGTTTTCCACTGAAGATGGCCTCAAAGCAAGAAAAGGCTACAAAAATGTTAATATTTACAAAAAGGCAAATACAACCTTTTGAAATGACTGAAAAAACAGCGTTTCAGTGGAACAGCATGTTTTATTAGCTGTAACCGGTAGCCAAACTCTTCAGACTAAAGATGCCAAAAACAATACTTTGCATGATGTCATAGAAGGACTGCTTTTCCTCTGTAGAACCTTTCAATGGATGGTTCTTTTGAGAAGCATTTTTGTAAATGACGTATAAATATGAAGAACCTTTTTTAGCAATGTGAGAGCTGCCTAATCTAAAGGCCCTTAATGTTATGGGAAGGTTTTATTAAACCTTCAAAACGTTCTTCACACTCAAATCTCTTTTCAGACTTTGTTTTTCAGGAAACCAAAAGTGGTTAGTCTATAACAGGTCAAAGAACCTTTTAAAGGATATTTCTTTAAAGAACTGGTTTTGTCAATAAGATATGCCAAGGGTTAAGAGTCTTTTTAAAGTTAAAAGAACCTCCATGTAATGTACACATGCTATACAAGTTAAAGGATGTTTTCTGTTTTCATAGAACTGGGTGTCCAAGCCAAGAACCGTTTAGGGACCATCAGTTTTAAAAGTACAGATTTGTCTTCAGAAGCTGTGTGTCCGTTCCTGAAGTGTGGAGTTTCTCTGTTCTTCTTACTCAGGTTCTTACTTAGTTCTAAATGCTGATATCATATTATGAACTCTCATCACTGATATATCAGCTAGATAAGCTGCTAAAGTGTTTGTCTTTCCCTAACTGAACAGTGTATTAAACAATTTTACGCAGAGCACTAAAATAAGACCAGTTTTTGTTCATCACATGTAATGAATAGAGAGATGCAGATAGTAAAGAGCATGACAGCAGTATTTTTATTCTAGTATGCTCACATTGTTTTTTTTTAAGCAGGAACCACTGAGCAACTAAACACTCATTAAGACATCTAGTGATTACCCCATTAAGGGGAAGTCCTCATATTCTAAGAGTAAATAAGTAGTAAACCACTTCATAGAATTGCAGTGTAACTATAGGCTTCTGTCTTTCAACACTACTGGTCTATAGTAAAAATAGTTATGCTTGAAAGAAAGACTAACAGACAGTCAGTGTGCTGGCACTTGACAACAGAATGATGACACTGATCATGAGAAACAGATTTGCAACAGGAGTCAAATGACCATGTATAACAAAATAAAGTGTGGAATCCTTTGCTCACAAATATCCTCTGTAAAAAGATTGAATAAAAAAATCTTATTGACTGAAATACAAAAAAACACAGAAAGGTGCAAAGATTCCTTCAGATATCGCTTAGGCCAACAGCTTGAAAAATGTGTGTGCGTGACGTCAGCCAAGACATTTTTGATGTTTGAAGTTTGCTTTATTACTTTTACACTGGAGCTGCTAGGCTAACGTAGCTAGCACATATTGAGAGTTATACTGGCTTACCATACATTTACACTAGCAGGTAATAGAGTGACAGGCAACCATTCATTTCCTACAGTTTTCTTCAAGCAACAAGTGAATTCTGATTTTTTTCAACTTTATGCAATATACTATGGCGTGGTGAAGCAACCATATAAAAGTGTTGCTTAAACAAGATCCTTGGACCAATATTGGGCAAGAAGGTCCAAGGATCCAATACTATGCCCTCTGAAATTTTCTTCCTACCAGCATTTCATTCCTATTCCCAATAGTATCCCTCAAATGAATGAAGCAAAACGTATAAACTTGTTTGTATATAAACAGTGTACTTGCCCACACCCGACAACAAGAGCAGCCTTGAGCACATCCACAAGAGACAGACCTCAGATGGCGTTAGTGATTTGTCACCTCCTAAAGTGAATGCACAGTTAGTCTTGTAGGCCAGACATGATCTTGTAACAGAAATGCAGATACGTCTGTGCACAAACTGTTAAAATTTTGGTGCTGGATGGCACTGAAATGTCCAGTAGACAAGGGTACACTCATAAATTCTGCACTTTTAGTAACATAAGCAAAGCAAACTAGCTAGTGAACTGCTGTCATTAGCTAATATAACTGGTTTCCCTTATAAGAGGTAATGTTTATTTTTATTATGTGTTCTCTGTACACATGACACACAACTACATATTTAATCGGAGTTTTTGGGGGGAGTCATGCTAACTTACACTACATCCATGGCCTATATTATATTATATCAGACAATATTTAAGACTTCATCATTGCCCTCTTTGAGCTCTGCCTTCACAAAGTGTTGGATTGGTTGGAACTGAGTTCACACTCACACTTTGTTTCCAACCTAACATGTCTTTGTTCCCACCCACGTTTAGCCTAAAACTTCTTATGGTCATTCGCAGATGTTTTCATTTCGAGATCATGTCTCGTCCTGCAAGACAAATACTGCCAAATCACTGTGTCACGTTAAATAACCTCAACCAGATGTATGTGAAGGTTCTGACCCTGTATTGCACACTGTTGTCAACAGAAACTGAGCAAAGTGGAGGCAAAATTCAGGCTTCAAGATGATTACTAATACTGTATTTAGCTATTTGTTATACTCTTGTCTATTTTAATCAGCATTTTATTTTTAACAGTCCTGTCTGATCAACTACTTGGGTATGAAAATATCTAAAATGAGATTCATATAGTTATTAAATACTGTTTAACCACCAACCACCTCTGCTTCAAATGCGTTACCATATGTGCTGTACAACTTCTCTGACATTTCTCTTGTTTTTGCTCAGTGTAAATACAGATTTGTGCCTTCATTATCTCCAGCACTCCATATAAGCTTCACACATGCAGCAGTGTGCTCAGCTGAGTGTGACAGACATTGTGTCATACAGTGTTTCATGAACATCTGACCATAAATGTATATTTGTATGTGCTGACGTGTCTGCGTGTAAATCTGGATGTCACAACTTGTATGTATGTGTGTATTTGTGTGTACACAAGAGAGATAACATAACAGATAATCAGTGATGTAACTATATGTAATATATATAGGTAGGATAAGCTTTGGAGACCCAGAAGGATAAGTGACTTAGTAAATGTGTGTGTGTATGTGTAGGTATATATATATATATATATATATATATATATATATATATATATATATATATATATATAAGCATGTATATACACTCACTGGCCACTTTATTAGGTACATCTTGCTAGTAAAAGGTTGGACCCCCTTTTGCCTTCAGATCTGCCTTAATTCTTCGCGGCAGACTTTCAACAAGGTGTTGGAAACGTTCCTCAGAGATTTTGGTTGGTTATTTAAGTTACTGTTGCCTTTCTATCATCCAGAACCAGTCTGCCCATTCTCCTCTGACCTCTCACATCAACAAGGCATTTTTGTCTACACAACTGCCGTTCCCTGGATATTTTCTCTTTTTCAGACCATTCTCTGTAAACCCTAGAGATGGCTGTGTGTGAAAATCCCAGTAGATCAGCAGTTTCTGAAATACTCAGACCAGCCTGTCTGGCACCAACAACCATGCCACGTTCAAAGACACTTAAATCACCATTCTTCCCTATTCTGATGCTCGGTTTACACTTCAGCAAGTTGTCTTGACCACCTCTACATGCCTAAATGCATTGAGTTGCGGCCATGTGACTGGCTGATTAGCTATTTGTGTTAACAAGTAATTGAACATACTAAACCTAATAAAGTGGCTAGTGAGTGTATGTATGTATATATCTATATGTACACGTTCAATATGATTTTAATTTCTAAGATCAAGACTCAATTATAACCAGAAAAGAGTCTTTTGAGCGTGGGTATGAACATATGCCCAGATGCCAAGTTTTGATCATTAACAATGTTTTTTACAAAAGATGGCAAATGCGAGACACTTGGAAGAAAGTGAGGAGCATATGTACAATCCATGATACACCTTTTTGACTTGATTTGATACTACATCCTTGCCGGAAGCAGGATAACTGAGATGTAGTTAAACAGGCTCAAGTAGAACATGCTTTTTGTCATCTTCTCATGTTCCATTAGCACTGGCATCAGTTTTCCATTTCATCTGTGAGTATTTAGAGGTGTTTCTTGGTTTTCATCCTGAGGACTGTTTTTGTTTACTGAGCTTTGTGTACGAGTCATTGAATTCACTCCTAAATCAAGAACAGTCATATCCTCCCCTATAAACAGTAAACAGTTAATATTTGGAAGTTGTACACAGATTCATCAACAACGAACTACACTACAAAAACAAACTGCCACACTTCACAAGCCTCTTTTCACTAATTATATTTATCCTGATGAACATATTTTTATGTATTTCATGTTCAAAAGCTGGTCCATTTCAAACAATGTAGCATTATAGAGAATTAACTGAGTTTTGCATTGATCTAACAGACATTTTAGCAACTGTCATACAAAATGTATCTACACTAACTTCATATACTTCAACAATTAGCCTATATCAGAACACTACATTAGCCAAACCAGCAGAAGTCGGTAAGCAGGCACATTACATTGTCATTTTATTTAAGCTCAATTTCAGACAGAGGACCCATGAACCTTTTTTAAAGTGGGGCCCATAAGATCCCCACCACACTGCTGTAGTGGTCTGTGATTGGAGATATAACCAAATTAGGCTCTATGTGACTATTATATGATTGTTATCAGTCCCACCTCAGCTCTAACAGTGACTTGGCTTCAACCAGCCCACATGAGAGAGTGTGTGTTCCTGTAAATAACCCCTTTAGCCTGAAGCTGAGCTTCTGTTTTGCAATTGGCCTCTCAGGTCACACTCTTACCGAAATCTTCATTGCACAATGTAGTCATGAAGTCAACTTCTAGTTTCAAAGTGATTTTTTGGTTTTATTTGGTCGCTAATTAAAAACAATGAACTGGGTGCTTTGAAGTTACAGTGGTTTGTTTTCTTGTGGGTTGGAAATGAATCCCACCTCTTGAATGTTAATGTTTCACGTTTCTGTGTTTGTATATTATCTGTGCCCTAATCATCATGCGTGTGTGTGTGTTTGTGGGATGAAGCTGTGTATATGTTTAAGTCTGTTTCACAGCTCCGCAATGCTTGAGTTCTACATTCTGGTCAGCTCCTTATGTGCGGTATATGTGTGTGTGCTTGCATGTTCATGAAGCTCCAGTTGGTCAGAGTGGTGTAGGGTTACAGCAGACAGAAGGTTTGCTCTTTCTCTGGCCTCCTCAGATCAATAAAGGGAGCCAAAGCGAAAGAGGGAGAGAAGAGGAGAAGGAGAGAGGTATTAAAGCAAGAAAGAGAGAAAGTAATGTTGATGAGCAAATCGATCTAAATGGAGTCCTGAGGAATCAAAAAACTTGGCAGTGAGTAATAGTCTTCAATATAAAACTGTATAAAAGCACATAAAAGTATTAGAGCTGGCCCCAAACGTATTTTACAGGTTTCTGACACTCATTGGTATTTCCAAAGGAGCACTCAGATGCTTCAAAAAAATCACTCTTAAAAACGTTAACATGACTTCCCATAATAAACCAGAATTTTCAGTATGTTCAAAATATATACAGTGGGCACAAACCGTGTATTGATAGTCAGGCTGAAGCCCAGCTGTATGTTAGGCTGAAGGCCGGCTCACATGGTGTATGTTGATATAGAAGCTGTGATTGTAGACCTCTTGTTACAGCTTTTTGTGAGTCACAAAGATGCCAAGAGTGCAACAAATTAGCATTATTGTTCTATTTATCACCATAATGGTTTTAGTTTTAGTTAATTTTATTAGTTGCTGTTATTTAGTTATTTTGACTTATTTTATTTAGCTAGTTTGCCATTTTTTGGTCATGAAACCAGTACTGAGGGGGACACATAGGCCAAGCTGGTCCCACTTAAAGCTAAGCTTCAGAAAGTAGAGAGGATAATTGAGAAGCTGTTGGAGCTAGAGGTTCATCTGAACACGAGAAGGACCACTTTGGAGGTGACAGCATAAGCAGAAGCAGCAGCGCCAGTTTTCCCTCCTCATCCACTGTCAGACCTCACCACAGAAAACAAGTTTCAGGCTCTGAGCTCTCGATTTTAGCATCATGGTACCAGGGTGGTCTCATCAATTGATTTAAAGTGCTCCCACACATGATTTTCTGGCATCTCTGCTCTTTTAGCCTCAGTGGCAATGTGCAATTATTATTTATTATTTTATTTTTTGGCATTTTCCCCCAATTTTCTCTTCAATTTAGTCAAGCCCAATTCTACCGACTAGCTTGGTCTCTGCCAATCACACTATGCTTCCAGTGCTAGGAGCGTGAGGAGAGCAAAGGCTTCCTCTGAGTCATGATGCCAGCCACTGCATCTTTTCAAAATGCTGCTAACTCAACATCACTGGACAGCTCAACACACTTGGAGGAGAGTGATAACTAGCAATTCTGTTACGTCAGCAAACATTGCGCTGAGTGATGGGAGAAGGGCAGGGGGGAGAGAGCCATCTGACTCACCCAGACAGAGCAAGGCCAGTTGCATTCTCTTGGACTCCTGTCCAAGGATGGCTGTAGCTGATAGACAAGGGTCAAAAACTGGAAAAAATCATTATAAAACCAGGAAGAGACAAAGAAAAACAGGCTTGGTTTTAAACAGCATAATGATTTAACGGTAGAGGATTGATCAACTTCCAATGTATGTTCTGCTGTGGCCTATATTCAATGTCAGGTCATTGTAATGTGTTAATTAATTAAAGTACAGCACTTCAAACCAGTCAGTGTTCTTGTGAATACCAAATAAAGAACATGTTAAATCCTTCATTGATTTCTTCTCTGGCATGAGAGAGCCTCCTTGGTCTTGCACACATTGCTGGTTGTTCACTGTTTACTGGCTTACTGTGTTTCTTTCCTCGTGATTTTATTTGATTACTTCCAGGACAAGATATATATTTATAGAGATGGCAGCGATCCGATACCAGGTGTTAATATTGGGCCGATATCAGCAGAAAATGCTATCTAGCCTGAAAAAGCACAAGCTTGCATTGTGTGATGTGATGCTGCTAGCTGTGTATTTCTTTATCTAGTGTGTTACAGTAGAAGAGTGTGTGAGTTGTTTGAGCATGATAGCAGACTTAGATGCTCACCTTAAGTGAAGTGCTTCAATTATAAATAGCTCTTTTTAAAGCTTAGCAAATATTGAACCAGAATTGGCCGATACTCAAGATTTTAATAAGATTATTGGTGCTGGTACTCAAAATGTATATTTGATAAAAAATACATATTTCTATATATTTTTTTGCTGTCAAAAAAAAAAAACCCTGCATCTCAAAAAGGAAGAACAAATTTTAGCTTTAATGTTGTTTTTACGTGACAGCGACAATATTATCCGTTTTTGGGTCCAAGCATAGTTTTCACACCTTAGCTTGAACAGCCAAATGGAGAAATTTTCAGCTCTGCCAGTGCTTCTGCAGTGCTGCTGTTTTTACCGTATTTCCCCAACCGCTAGGTGATAAGGAGGTTTTGGCGGCTCCGAAAATAGAGCAGCAGCTCATCAGCCACCCAAACACAGTAACCGTTATTTAACGAGAGAGAGTCTCTGTGCTCAGTGAGAGAGAGCGAGACAGAGAGAGAGAAAAGTACCTACAGGGAGTGATGGAGAGAGGGTGGGGTGGGTGAAGAGTGGAGAGAGAGACAGAGAGAGAGAGAGAGAGAGAGAGAGAGATAGGCCGGGTGAAGGATGACATCATCCCTGTTGCTCTCTCCACCCCACTTTCTCTTGCACTGCCACTTCATCCATTTTTTTTCTCCCTCCTTTGCTATCTGTCTACTCTCTCTCTCTCTCTCTCGCCCCCTCTGCCTCGCTCATTGGCTACACTATATTTAGCTGCAGCTTGGAGTTGAGGATATTAGTGGGTGTTTAATTCAGTGATGGTGAGCCTTGCTGCAGAGGCTTGCCCTTTAAGACATGCACATGAAAGCTGTTTGAATGAACAATTTACATGTTAAATAACTGCAGTTTCTGAAAGACTGATTCTGAAACTACTATCCACACACATCACTTAAACTCTGTTCACTCTGTTTTCACACATGTCAAGTCACACTCCACATTACTTACATCACTTAAACTATGATTCCTCCATATTCACACACATTAGTTTTATGACAGTCACTGTGTATCATCACTGTCACGAAACCTTGTGTCTCTGAAATGGTAACTTTACAAGAGAAGCTAAAAATGTTCTTTTTATGTGTATTTAGCTCAGACTGTACTCCAAATCATTTTGAACCATCTATTCATTCACTCATCATGAAATTTTTACTCAATTCAAAGGGCAGTTGGCAATTTCATTTGATGTAAAAAATGTAAATTGATTCACATAGATCAGTGTAGCCTCTACAGACCCCCTGGTGACCACTGCTTATTCAGAATGGAAGTTGACTTTTCTTAATTAACATAATAATCTGAAAATATTTTTTTTATCAGATTTGCCAGGACACTGTTGGCTGTCGGTGTTGAACTGTTAGCGAGAAATGAGGGTTGAAATGTGAAGGGTCAGAATCTCCTGCAGTGAAAACAGTTCACAAATCTCCAGACAGCCCTGTTTGATAGCTAGGACAGTACAACTGCAATGTCTTAATATCAAAAAATGGTGTAAATCTATGACAGTCAAAACAGAATTTAAAATAAAATACAGTAAAAATAGTTTTAGACAGGTTGACCTGCTTTTACAATGGTAAAAATCCAGTTTGCTTCCATTTTTTGTAAATCAAACCCAGTTTCAGACAAAGTACAAAGTACAGCAGAATTTCAACTGGATCTCCTCCAAAACAGAAAAATGGGTTGAGAGTTTTTTTGTGGCAACTCTATTGTGGCAACTTGTGAGGTTGGACAGGCTGTATAGAACATTGGTAAAAATCCCTTTGAACCAAATAGGAAATTGTATGTTTTGTAAAATGCCTTAATTTAGAGTGTGTTGTTCATTCACATCATATTTATTTTGTATGTATGTATGTGAAAGGTCACATTATTAGATTAAATCAGTTTTTATAATGTGTAATAAAGCTAACAGCTAACAAGTTCAGATGATTGATTTTTCCCAACCGTATAGTTTTGATTCACTACACTGTAAAAAATATTAATTTACCTGTCAAAGTACTATAAAATGTAATAGTCTGTGCCTGTTTTTTAAAGAAAAAAATACAGTAAATATACTGTACATAACCTCTCTAACGCTGCTTTGTTAGTTTAGAAATAGAAGTTAGAATGTAAATTCACAACTGTCATTATTATGGTGAAATACTCTATATCAGAACAACTAGTTAAACTGGTGAAACCATGGAATCACAGTAAAAAAGCATTTTTCTAAGAAATTTCTAAGTAATTTTACAGCTTTTTACCATTAATAAGGAAACATACTCTTACTGTTAATTTACAGGTTTTGTCTGGTACCACTGCTACACATTTTTTACAGTGTAGAAGAACATAGACTGGAAACTCACTGGAAACCTATGTGCCATTTGCCATTAGATCAAATGTCGATGTTATGTAAAGCTTGTCCAACCTGGTAATACTGTACTATAAAAGATCATACTTATAGGTCTAACATAACCAGGTCAGTTTAACTCTATTCAATCCTTGTTCAAATCAGTTTACAATTTACAATTCACTCTGTAATTCATTTAGTCTTGGCTTTCGTTATTTTGGGGGCACTGTCCCTCTCCTCCTCTCCCCGCCCACTTCTCTCTCACTTTTCCCTAGACAATTCAGCTTTTCTGTCCTTGCCTGTAGTGGTGTCATGCTCTCTTGCTCTCTTGCTCCTGAGCTCTATTGCTCTCTCTCTCCCTCGTACACACAGAGACACATGCATACGCACACTACCTTACCCCCTTGCATCACATTTATCTCAGTTCTGTTCTGCCTTTCCTTTCCTTCTTTCTTTCTCTCTTACAATCTCTCTCTTTCTCTATCCTTCCTTCTTTCCTCTTTGTCTCTTCATTTTCTCTCTACTCTCTGACACAGGCTGTGAAGGTTAAGTCTAATCCATTTTTAATGGAGAGTAATTGTATGAAGAGGTGGCGTGCTGGGACCACAAAGAAGGAGAGAGATAGAGACAGCAAGTGAAATAGAGAGAGAGAGAGAGAGAGAGTGAGAGTGAGAGGGTGTGTTTGGCACATAAACAAATGAAGCAGTTGAAATCAGTAGGCCACGTTGTGTCTGTCTCTCTCTCCCCTGATAGGCAGTAGAAGCTGTGTGTGTGTGTGTGCGTGTGTGTGTGTGTGTGTGTGTGTGTGTGTGTGTGTGTGTGTGTGCGTGTGTGTATTGAGTTGAATTATAGTCTGATCATGAGGTTGGGCACAGTGCACTATGGTCTCAGTAAGGCTGGGACCGAGTAGGGTTTAAAAAGAAAGCACATCATAATCCTGTTAAGACACAGCCGTGTCAGCACGTCTCACTTTACAAATGTTCACTCTTACTCATAAGAGCTGAGCATACATTCTCTGATCAGTGGATGTGTGTGTACCTCTGTCTCTAATCAAGTGCTTTGGTAGTGTGCTTGATTTGTAGGAGTAGTGTGTGAACATACTGCAACATGCAACAGGATGTAGTTTAGTGATAATGGTGGCCTACAGCTGTGGAAAAATAATGAAACTAAAATGAATGAAAAAGGTAGTGAGGCACTGTTTGTAAGAAATTAGGAGTTATGAACTTTAATGTTAGATGTTTGTTTATGGACTATAAATGTTGAGGTTATGGACTGTAAACAGTAAGTGTCTTTATTTATGTGGTTTATGGACTGTAAATGTGGATGTTGGAGTTAGGGGCTGTAAGTATTTGGGTTATGGATTGTAAGTGTAGATGTTGGGGTTATGAACTGTTAGTGTTTGCATTATGGCTTAAAACTGGGGATATGGGCGGTGTTGGGATAATGGACTGCAAGTGTAGAGTCTATGGATTGTAAACGTTGCTGTTGGGGTTATGTACTTTAAGTGTTGAGGTTATATACTGTAAGACTTGGGGTTATGGACAGTGAGTGTTGATGTGGAGGTTGTTGACTAAAAGTGTTTGGGTTATGTATTTAACAGTTCAGATTTTGTAGTGTACATGTTGGAGGTGAGGACTGTAAGTGTGAATGTTTGTGGTTATTAGAGGTACACATTATAAGATGTAGGGTCATGGACAATGTGTTGACATTGTGCACTGTTTGTGTTGATGTTGCGGAACCTAACTGTTGATGTTACTGTTATGTACTGTAAGCATTGGGGTTATAGCTGTAAGTCTTCTGTTTGATTTGTATGTATGATTTGTGATTATGGACTGTAAGCATTGATTTTGGGCTTGTGTACTGTAAGCACTGAAGTTATGGAGATGTTTCAACTATGTATTGTAATAGTTTAGATTTTGTGCCTGAATTGTGAATTGTGTGAATGTTTGGGGTGTTTACTGAATGTGTGAAAGTTCATAACTGTGATGCTTATGAGAAAGAACCTCTTTCAGAAAGAAATGTCTGACCATCTAGAGGTTGTGTCTGAACAATGCGTTGTTGATGAAAAGTGTTTGTTTGAAGTTTTTAAATAACCCCCTTCTGCTTTTCCCCCTTTAGAAGTAAGTAATTATGCAAGCAGTGATTTAATCTCTCCCTCTCTCTCTCTCTCTCTCTCTCTCTCTCTCTCTCCCTAAGATGCCCCGGTGGCAGAGCTACATGACCTATTCTGTAAGAAGCTGCAGCAGTGCTGTGTGCTGTTTGACTTTCTGGACTGCGTGGCGGACCTGAAGGGGAAAGAGATCAAGCGGGCGGCGCTGAATGAGCTGGTGGAGAGTGTGGCCACCAGCCGTGGCGTCCTCATTGAGCCCCTCTATCCTGAGGCCATCAAGATGGTGAGTTGAACCACGTGGTGAGAACGAGGGAACTAAGATAACGAGAAAGAGAGAGAGTGATTGGATTGGGGCAAAAGGAGATAAAAAGGTGTCCTTGAATTAGTCAAAGATGGATGATTCTGTGATGCTTTTGCACTGTTTGACTTGACTTTACAGGGCTTTGTTAGCACTGGAGCCATTAAACAAAAGAACACAGCAACAGAATATCTGTTTGATAACACCAATCAGTAGACAGTAGAAAAGTTGCATTGCCTTGTGTGGCTGGTTTTGTGTATAATTCCTTTAGGGCCTGGTACACTATATGTACAAAAAGTATCCAGACACCCATTTTATTAGTGAATTCAGATACTTTAAGAAAGCACTGTAAAGTACTGTCAATAGCCATGAGCTGTGGAGCAGTGGAACTGTGTTCTCTCACGAGATGGAACACCACCTTTGGAATGAGTTAGAGAGGCTTTTCTGACCTCACTAATGCTCTTGTGGCTGAATACAGTCAAACCATCACAGCAATGTTCTAACAACTTGCCTTCCCAGAAATGTGGTGGTTGTTACTGCAGCAAAGGGGAACAAACTCATTGTTAATACCCTTGATTTGCTACCCTTGAGCAGGTGTCTATAAACGTCTGGACATATAGGGTCAGATATCATACAAGTGCAGGTGCAGTGCTCAATATGCATGTCAATATGTATTCACAATTTGTCTGATATGAACATCTAACTTACTAAGGATGTAGCTAATCATGCAAACTATTCACAGGATGGCCTACTAACTGTGCACTTGTGAGGCACAGAGCATAAAAGGCACAGCGCAATAGCTGTCAACGATGTTACAATGACAAGGACTGCAAGCACATGCTGCCGCATCAAGAAATATTTCATGCTGTCTTCTCAGAGATATTTGCAACCTTCTGATAGTTTAGAATCACTTCATAAAAACCAACTATACAAAACTATTCTAGTTTTTGTCAAATGTGTAAAATGAAATCAGTTTGCTAGTTTTGTGTAACATAGATTTCAGATAATTATTATGAAGCTAGAAAGGCTGTATAATCATTAAGAAATATTACATGTGTCCTGAATGATGAACAGAACTGCAAATGATTGTTAAATGACTGAGAAAGTTGTATGGCATAGAGAATGAAGTTATTATAAATACAACATCCAGAATGCCTCATATTTGAGATGCGGCGATCAAATTTTGTGGTAGATAACTTGACAAAAATGCTGTGTAAATAATATTTACAATATATTATACATATAAAAGCTACACTGTAAATTTTAGAAATTTTAGAGACTCCTTTGGTGGGAATGTGTAACTGCACATAATGTGTGGAAGAAAATTTTGTAAAGTGGGTTGGGCTTCAGATCTCTTCTCCAGTGCATTGAAAGAGAACTCAGTCCAAACTTGGTGAAGAATGTGTCTTCTGAGGATATTAGTGAATTACATACACTTTTTTTATCATATCCTCATCAGTGTAATAGTAATTTTGCTTTTGAGACCCTTTTTCATTAAAATGGAAACAAATAGCATTACTGAGTATGGAGAAAAAAAGAACATATGATGAAACTATGGTGTGTGTCAGCTGCTGCGAGTCGATCTGTAAAGCCTGAAATAACCAGGAGTTGTCAGACCACGTTATACGTCTTCACATATTCACTTACATCTTTAGAAGACACAAGTTTTGACTGATTTCTCTTAGAATAGTCCTTCAACGCACTCGCAATAGTCAGATTCATTTGCATGTGAGGGTCCAAAGCACCAATTGTTACAAAATGTTGCAAGCAGTTACATATTTCCCCCAGCGAGGTCACCAAATACCCAGATCCGTCAGAGTGTTGCTTTAAACGAAGCCTCCTATCAAAACGTATTTGAGAGAATGCTATGAATGTTATGTGAAGCTTTAAAAGACAGAGAAAATTCACACGCAACCAGTCACGGTGTGATCCTCCCACGTTTTGTGTGATAGTCCCTCAAATACATATGTATGATGGAGAGAAGCGCATTCTGCTTTTCTATGCACATGGCCTATGAAATTTTATACAGAACACACCAGCAGAATGTATTGGTTTAAAAAGGGTTTAGCACAACAGGCCCTGAATGTAAGTGCAGTAGAATTAATTGAGCTTTTTGGGAGTGATTATTGTTCCAAATTCCACCAATTTTCCAAGATGTCTGCACTATTAAATAGTTGGGATGTAAATAAAGTGCAGTCACGTCCAGAAGTATTTGGGCAATGACACAATTTTTGTAACTTTGCTTCTGTGTACCACCACATTGGGTCTGAAATGAAGTTGTCAAGATATGACATGATTGAAGACTTTCAGCTTTAATTCAAGGAGATTAACAATTACTGTGTTAACCACTTTGTAATTAAAGTATTTCTTTAAATCGTTCCTGCATTTTCACACACTCAAAAGTAATTGGATAAGCCTGCACCATTATAAATACAAGTATTATTTTTACTACTTGGATCCAAATCCTGTGAAGTCAACAGCCCATGGGCATCACTAAATACTGAATTTCTTCCTTTAAGATGTTTTGCTTGTTTGGGGGTCCTTCTGCCTCCAGTTTTGTCTTCAGTAAGTGAAAAGCATGCTCAGTGTTGAGGTCAGGTGACTGACTGCCATTGAAGAACATTCAATTTATTTGCCTTAAGAAGATCTTGTTTTGCCTTTGGTGGTATGTTTTGGGTCATTATCCTTCTGTGATGCGCCGTCCTATCAGTTTTGCAGCATCAGAAGTCACAGCAATTATGTTCCGGTGGTTTGCGTCTTGAGATAAACCTGCATTTACATTCTCAAAGGCGTATCTTGATTGTAGGCTTTGACAATGATACACCAACCTCCTCTAGAATGTCCATGCCGTAACTAGTTTCTGTGAAGGGTTTTTTTCTTCAGCACAGAAAGAATTCTGTGATCATCCACTTTCATTTTTTTCAGTGGTCTTCCAGGCCATTTGGTGTTGCTGAGCTAGCCAGTTAATTCTTTCTTAATAAAAATGTACCTAATTTTGATCTGGCCACTCCTTCAGACTCTTTATCTCTTTAATTTGTCATTAAATACAAACAATGTAACAGTCCAGACCTGGCCATGAATTATTGAGCCTGTGCAAATGGAGGGACTATGTAAAAAATGGCTGTGCTTCCAAACAGTTAATACAATATTTATATTAAACCATTTGAATTAAAGCTGAAAGTCACATCTTGACTGCTTCATTTCAGTGGTGTAAAAAGAAAAATCAGAAAAAAGGTCTCTGTCCAAATACTTATGTACCTGACTGTCATTCACAGTGGTTTTATGTGAAATACGCCATACTAGAGAAACTTATTGAGACAGAATTATTCACAGTGGTGATGACAGAAACCAGACATTCAAAATCTTTCTTGCCTCTGAAATCTACCACAAACTTTCATGGAATGGTTATGAATATGCTGAGACATTGTTTTTACAATAGTGGGATACAATTTTGGCCTAAAATGTATTTTTTTAATCCATTCATGATGAAAGGCAAGTAAGGCAAAATTGTACCCAAAGAAAACTTTTTTCAGGTTTACCACTATTTCACCCTTATCAGCTTTACATATAAAAACCCAGAAGAGTAGTGTAGTTTCAGTGGTCATTATGGATAGTATGTAAAACAGCTATATGTGCATTGTAGACATCATGGTCTCTGGTTCCTGTCACCACTCTAAAGAAATTATATAAGTTATATTTCTCTGTAATGCAACTTTAATGCCTCTGTCATTAAATTATGCCAAATTTTTTAATCGCAGAACTCCCCATTTAATGGTTGGGGAAATGCTGATTGTATGTTCAGATTCTCTTTCTCTCTCTCTCTCTCTCTCTCTCTCTCTCTCTCTCTCTCTTTCTCTCTCTCTCTAGATCTCAGTGAACATCTTTCGTACTCTCCCACCCAGCGAAAACCCAGATTTTGACCCTGAGGAGGATGAACCCACACTGGAGGCCTCCTGGCCACACCTACAGGTGCCTTAACTCTCACACTCATTTTCCTATTTGGTAATCACACAGAATCGCTTTTTTCCAACTGAAATGCTTCCCTCTCTCTAGTTGGTGTATGAGTTCTTTTTGCGCTTCCTGGAGAGTCCTGATTTCCAGCCCTCCATGGCCAAACGTTACGTGGACCAGAAATTTGTTCTACAGGTACTTGCTGTGTTTGTGTGTCTGTATTTTTCTATACACTGTCTTAAACAGTTTCCTTTACATACATGAAGCTCTCTAGTTTTGTCCTTGTTTACTGCTTGTTTTCTCATGTTTTTAGCAAGGTCAGTTGCATCAGCTACAGGTGCTGTGTATGTATGATAGATGACTTACGTGGATCTTTCATTACTGTTGTAATTCTCTCCACCTTGTGGTTCTCTGAAGTCCTGCATTGTTCCTTTCACTAGTGTCTTGTTTGTACCTTGTTGTGAAATTATCCATCCATGTATTTAGTCCCTGCCTGTCTTGTTAGTCTTTGAAAAGTTTTGAGTATGTTAGCCACAGTTCTAAGCCATGTTTCAAGTATTGTGTTCCCTGTTCCTAGCTCCTGGGTTTCTCATGTGTTTTAGTGTTTTCTTGTTCTGATCAGTGCCTGTCTATTTTTGGAATATGATGAAAGAAATATACTTATTTAGTTATTAACCATTTAATACTTAGACAGAAAGGGTTTATTTCTGCTTTTTAAATTTATCAAATCTATCTATTAATAACATAATGTATCTATGTTGTTATCACATTTATTTGGCATGTAAAGAATATGGTCTAACAAAGCCAAAAATGGATGGACTTTTTAAACAAGCAAACACATGAATGGGAATACACTTCCCACTAAAAGTGTACATGCTTGCTCAGACTATTGCCGTGCGCCCTTTTTTTTTACATAGTGATAGAAAACACAGTAACACAGTGCTCCAGTTTCACATGATACATTTTACTATGGCTAAGGTGCACATGTTCGGCTTCTCTGGGGTCACATTTTAATGAGCAATACAATGTCTCTGGATGTAACTCTGGCAATTTGTGAGGTATGACAGGGTTCATTTTAAGACTTATTCAGATGAATTGTTTGGGAACTGCTATTAAACGTTTGAGAGTCCACACACAGGCCCCTAGGTCTGTCTGTTCTCCAACTCCTGTTTATATTGATGACTGAAATTCACACTAAAAGAACACAGTATGCACATTCAACTGCCTCATGCTTCTCTTTTGTTGCAACTATGTTCCCAGCTGTTAGAGCTGTTTGATAGTGAAGACCCCAGAGAGAGAGAATACCTGAAGACCATCCTGCATCGCGTCTACGGCAAACTGCTCGGCCTTCGAGCGTACATCCGCAAACAGATCAACAACATCTTTCTCAGGTTAGATACATACATACACACTTGTTTGTTTGAATTTAGCCTATTTTTTGACCTGGCACAATGTGGACTGTTTAAGTGCGTTCCTAAAGCTTTGTACTGTAGCTCTAAGAAGGCGTTCACACGTTGTTTTTCTGTAGGCTGAAAAAAGCGAAATGTATCATGCTGTTTTTTTTTTCTTGGGATTGACACTGCTGTGTTTTCCAAAGGGTGCTTCTCTCTGTTGCTAAGCAACAGCTAGTGATAGCAAACTGGCTAGCTAAAATTAGCCAAACCTGGTAATTATAGATAACATAATTAAAATCTTACCTGAAATAGTAAGGACTGCACTGATAAGACCCAGCTGTGCTAGCAAACTATCATTTTATCATGTAAGGGCAAAATGCAAGAAAATAACAAGAAAATGTGGTGCTGTTAGTAAAAAATCTAAACTAAAAAAGGTGCTTTTTGTTTATGTCATGATTTCGATCCATAAAGGATTGCAATCACAAATCCCCCCTCTATTTCTACTGTATAGGCCTACCTTTTTGTTTGAAAAAACAGCATATAGGATACTTGCGTTGTACTTTTGTCAACTCAAGGCTCTTAAAGCACTCTGCAGTTTCTACATGTTTTATATAATGGCTCAAATAACCTTAAAGCAGTGGTGCCTTTGGGGAACCTTCCTATGAGCTTGTTTAATGAAGGGCTTCTTTAATGACAAATTTCATCGATATGACTAATTAACTGCTCTATATAATCAATACTCATGAAATATGAAATGTAATATATTTCAACCCTACAGGTTCATTTATGAAACTGAGCACTTCAATGGAGTGGCTGAGCTGCTGGAGATTTTGGGCAGGTATATGTTCATTACTTTTAAATGAGATGAAGAATAAACTATGTATATTGTTCATATTTGCCTGTGAATTGTCATGTTCAAGAGAGAAAGATGCTGCATTAGTTTTAGATGCTGCACTATGTCTCATATAGAGTTGCTTCTGCCTTGAAAACTCACACCAACTCAAAACATCAACACCAACAAACACATGTGGTGTGCTGTATGTTATTAGTGGGACGCTCTAGAAAGTTCTCTTCCATTTACACAGTTCTAGAATGTTTCATTCATGCTATTCTAGAACGTCCTTGCCCATTAGCAATGTTATAGAATGTTCTCCCCATTCATACTGTGTGAGAATGTTCTCCCCATTCATAGTGTGTGAGAATGTTCTCCCCATTCATACTGTGTGAGAATGTTCTCCCCATTCATATTGTGTGAGAATGTTCTTCCCATTCATACTGTTCCTGAATGTTCTCACCCACTTACACTGTTCATGAATGTTCTCACCCACTCACACTGTTCATGAATGTTCTCACCCACTCACACTGTTCGTGAATGTTCTCACCTACTCACTGTTCTAGAATGTTTCCCTCCGTTCACCGTCTATTTAGAATGCCCCCTTTACCCCATGTAGAATGTCCTTCCCATTGTTACCCTACATTAGGAATGTTCTCCCAGTTGACACTGTTCTAGAATGTTCTCCCTATCCACACTGTTCTTCAATATTCCATTAACAGTTATAGAATATTCTCCCCATTCACACTGCTCTAGAATGTTCTCCCCTATTCACAAAATTTTTCAGTGTTCTAGCCCCATTCACATATTTTTTTAGAATGTTCTCTCCCACTCATACTGTTCTGGTATATTTTGTACTCATTCACACGGGTTCATTTGGTTTATCAGTTCTTTATCTAAATATTGGCAGCATTAGAGTGTTAGGGTTTGTTGGTAATGGTTGTTAATGTGCTTTGGCCTTAAAAATACTTAAAAACCAGTAGGGTTTGTGCAACTGATTACAGTGTTTATGTTTATTGGAGTGAATAGTCAGTAGCTGCTGTTAGGACTAAAATACAGTATCTTACAAAATGTTTAAGAGGTGTAGCAGCTTCCCACACGAGTGTAAAAGAATATATTTTATTATGCATCTTTGGAGCATGTTGGTAACTGATATCCAGGGATGCTGGTAATTGCTTGAGAGCTACTTAGAGCAGTGTGTGGGCCTGTGAGTCAGACCCTTAGCAGGGGTTCAAACATTAGTGCTATCTGCGCTCGACCTCGCAGCTTTTTAGTGTTTGTGTTTCTGCTCTGTAGTGAGCTCTACTATGCAATTTCCAGCCATGTTTTGGTTGTACTATTTGCTTCATTGCAAACAAAATGGGGTCTGTTTCCTCCACTGGAATGCGTGAACAAAGCCAATGTATGACAGAGAGAGAGATGGGGGGAGAGAGATGGAGAGCAGGAGAGATAGGGGGATGAGTCAGAGAGGGGTAGTGATGGAGGTCTACTTTCAGGTTGGTGCTCATGGTATTTTTAGTGCCACCCACACATTTTCTCTGATAACCAACCACGAGAGAGAGAGAGAGAGAGAGAGAGAGAGAGAAGATGGGTCGAATGACATAAAGTAGTGACAAAGATTGCCTTTCTGTCACTTCCTGTGCCCCTCTTGCATTGTGCCTGCAAGGAAAAGCAAGCGTGGTGGTGAGAGTGGGAAGGAGTGAGGGAGGCAGTGGGACTAGAGAGAGGGAGGGGGGTAGGTATATGAATGACAGGAAGCGCTAAAAGGGAAGTGAAAGACAAAAGGAGCCAAATGAAGATGAAGTGAACGAGGGAGAGCAGAACCTGAGGGAGAGAGAGATGAGAGGGGGATGAAATTTCAAAAGACAGGCACTTTTAATTGCCAGACAGAGAAGTAAGGGGGGAATGCAAAAGAAGGGAAGAAAAGAGGACACAGCAGAACAAATGAGAGTGTATTTCTGAGACTGTGCATGTGTTTGTGTGAAAGAGAGATGAGAAACATTTGAGTAAGGAGGTTGGGGGGATAGAAGGGAGGGAGGATGGGGGGTGGGCGGAGGGTGTAGCGGCTTAGCTATTGAACAGAAGTGTGGCGAATGTATGTGTACGGAACATCATCAGGTCTGCTGATGCTAATCCTATTTACCTTCCCTCCCTCTGCCTCCTACACACTTCCCTCTATCCGCTGTCTTCTCTCTCTAAAACACTGTCCTATTTCCTTCTCTTCTCTTCTCTTCTCTTCTCTTCTCTTCTCTTCTCTTCTCTTCTCTTCTCTTCTCTTCTCTTCTTGTTGCTTTTCTTCTCTTTCTTTCTTTTCTCTTTTCATCTCTTCTTTCTTCTTCTCTTTGCATTATTTCTAATCTTTCTATCCGTGGCCTTCTCTTTTGAAAACACTCTGCTATTTCCTTCCAATCCCCTCTTTCCTCATCTTTTTCTTTTTTTCTCTTCCTTTCTCTATTTTTCCTCTTCTCTTCTTTTCTCTTCTCTTCTCTTTTTCAGTATCATTAATGGCTTTGCTCTGCCTCTGAAGTCAGAGCATAAGCAATTCCTGGTGAGGGTCCTGATCCCCCTGCACACTGCCAAGTCTCTCTCCATCTTTCATGCACAGGTTGGAATCACTCACATATACCACACATACACAGAACGAACACACACACACACACACACACACACACACACACACACACACACACACACACACACACACACACACACACACAAGCACATTGTTCATTAACTGTTTTGTCATTAGAGGCCACAGTGTGGCGCTGTAGACTAATGCATGAAAGTGTAATTCTCAATGGAAGAAGGTATGAGGCATCTTGAATGATGCAAATAATAATATTGTCCAGTATCTATCATTGTAGTTTCTTCTTATGAACTTGACATTTACATCTTACAATCTTCTTATAATATGAATTCAGTAGCCTTGTACCAATCTGTGTGTGTATGCAGAGAAGCGAATGCAGATCTCTTGCCCTACATTCTCTCTTTCTCTCCCCCTCTCTCTCTATCCCCTGTCGATATTTCTCCATACATAATTCAGTCCCCATACTCTAGGCTGTTTACAGTTCTAATGCCCTGCAAGGACACCCAAGGCTCTCCAAGAGAATGCCTTTGCTTGGCCATACTGTTAAAGGCCCCTCAAGCACATGTCTAAAGTCTGGGTGACTGTCAGCCATTGTACACACAGATGCATCATATCTGAAACATTATAGAGTGTGGCGATATGCGAAGGCCCAAAGTTTCCCCCTGCTCAGTCTCCTGGTAGCCAACAGTACAAATTAGCCAGGTAACTAATGACTGTAGTGCATGAGTTACCTCACTCTTAAGCTGAAGATTGTTTATTAGTTGTGCATTGGAAATTACAAAAAAATTACTTTTAGCAAATGACATGCCTCACCACACATATGTCTCAAACTGCTGTGAGTTGTCAAAAGGAATTCCAAAGATTGTTTGATATATCTGCTTGATTCAGTGGTTGAGATGTAAATAAAGTCATCCACAACAGAGTGGTTTGATGTGAGACGTTTCTTTGTAGAGAAACTTGCTGACTCAGCTTTCTTTACAATGGCAGTGATAGGAACCAGGGGTTACAATGTCTACACACAAATATAGCCATTTTATTTACTCTAAACCTGAAAAAAAAAGACTCTGGCATTGGGCATTGTATTTTTAACCTTTTCATGGAATAACTTTCTGCAACATAGCTTTTAGAGGCATTAACCCTTGTGTGGTGTTTGGGTCTGTGGGACCCATTTTCAACGTTTACTAAAAAAATGATGTAGGTCATTCTTATTTCAACCTTAGATTCCTTGGCCTTTGTACTCATTAGCCAGCAGCTGAACTGTGGCTTACCCGTGCCTGCTTTAGTGGTGCATAGTAACAGTGTGTTCTGTTTGCTTAGGAACTAATGAATATAAGTGCTAATTCAGGTGCTTTTACACAGGACTTTGAGTGCTTCGTTTGCACAGAGGCTGAGAAGGGTAGGTGACATTATGGGCTTTACACTGTCAGTGAGCTGGCTTTTAATTTTCTGATATGTGCTTGGGGCTAAGCCAAACAAAAGCCTTGTGGCACATTCATTGTTGATATCTATTCTCAGACTTACCTCAAGCCCACATTTGAACAGGTAGGATCCTTATTAGCTCCATTTGGTCCATGTGAGTGTGCAGGGCACACATACTGCATACACAGCGACACATGCATACGCATGCCCTCTAAAGTAGGCTGCAACATAGATGTCAACCTTTAGAGGCAGTAAAAGTTACACACATATGCAAACTGTCTCCAAACCATCTAAGTGCACTTGTATAGCTCATTTCCCATATGGAAATCTGATATATGGCAATATATGGATTAACATATCTAGTATATGTCATATATTAGCATATATATTGGCATACATTTGCCTTATGTCCAAAGATATTTTGGTTACATGTGGATATGCATGTACAAACATCATTGCTGTCCAAAAAATCAAGTATCTCCAAAATGCCAACTTTACAGGAGAAGGCAAAAATGTTCTTGAACGAAGAATTAAACCCAAGCCATTTTGGAGCATTTCTATTGGCCCATTTTTGGACAGTACTGATACAGTATACATTATATAACACATAATTAGCAATATATGATAGAAAACGCTCAGGAGAACCCCAGCAAGCCTATGTGACATCAGTTCTTCCAAGACAAACATGCACACAACTGTGATTCTCACAGAGAGAGAGAGAAAGAGAGAGAGAGAGAAAGAGAGAGAGAGAGAGAGAGAGAGAGGGAGAGAGAGAGAGAGAGAGAGAGAGAGAGGGAGAGGGAGAGAGAGAGAGAGAGAGAGAGAGAGAGAGAGAGAGAGAGGGAGAGGGAGAGAGAGAGAGAGAGAGAGAGAGAGAGAGAGAGAGAGAGAGATGGAGAGACAGTGAGATGATATGAAATTACAACGGGAGTATTGTTTAAGGTCACTGGATCAGATTCCTTGTCAGAGTGTGAGAATGTAAAGATGTTTAGTCAATTACAGATGAAAAAGCATAAAATCATCAGATACAGACACATCCCTGAACTCTATGACTCAGTTTTAGCAGCCACACTAAAAGCAGCTTTAAAATGGATGCTGTCATAAGAAAACTCTTCTTTGCACTGTTTGAAAATAGCAGGTACAGATAAACAGGCCTTTAGAAACCAAGATTTGAATTGTGGCAGAAGTGATCAGGGGGTGCCCAGTACGTTGATGAACACTGAAAATCTGAACCCCCATACCCCCATAGATTTTACTACACAGAAGAAAAATTACATCATGTCTGTATTAATAGAACTGATTTTCTTTTCCATAACAAGACACAACAAGAGACTGCGGGAAGCTCACCTTTCACAGTTAATTCACTAAAAGAAATGGTTGCCATCAGAACAAAGCTTTATGTCTCCATTTTTCTTTTTACATAATTTGAAATTACAGGCTGCCTTTTACACTGTCAACATTTCATGATGATTGGAGCAACAGAAATAATACAAAATTACTTGGTACATCTTTCTTTGTACATTGACTTCCATTAAAAGTTAAGGATGTTTTTTCTTCTCCTGTAAAGTTTTTTTGTCTGACAGTGACTATTAATATATTATATATAAGTAGTAAAAACATTGATTTATTTGTCAACTTACAGGTTTCGGCAAAGTTCAGTTTGCCATACAAATGGGGAAAATTCTGGTCAAAAACTCCTTATTGCATGATACGATAGGCTAGTGTGAAAGTACCCACATGTTCTCAAGCAGCCTAAAAGAGAACTTTTTACTAACAAAAATGGGTGTGTTTATGCCATGGCTGCTGGCCGCATTTCTTTTCTCTGTGTTCTTGGCTGCTACTGGCTTAAAAATCATTTAAAGTTTCTCAGCAGTTTGAGATGCGCTCAAACTTTTAGCTAATTCATTTTTAAACCAGAGCAAAGTGGCTTGATGCACTAGATTGTGATGTTACACTATGAATTTAGGCTAAGTGAGTTTATCTAGAGGGAGTAATCTAATACTGAATGCGATGAAAATGTAGCAAAGAAGTCTGTCACCTCATGTGGAGGAATTGCCTCTGTCAGAAAATTCATTTTATAACATAGATTTTTATCTTTTGACATCATTTGAACTCAGAAGCTGTCTTTTACATAGTGGGAAAATTTCATGAAGAATGAACAAAGAGAAATGCTCCAGAATCATTTGGAATCAAACTGCTGTTCACTGATGTACATTAAAAGCTAAGAAGGTTTTGCCTTCTCCTGTAGAGTTACTGTGGCAACAGCAACAGCAACAGCATACTGTAGTTAGTTAAAGGTTGTTGGTACAAAGGTTGCCTTCAGGTAGAGTTTGAGTCATCTTGATTAGGCCTGAGGAAGCTTTTAATGTATTAGAACTCATTAACAAAATCAAAGCACTGACTGATAGAAGCTCAAGTTATAGGCACCACTCCAGTTATATGGCTTCACACACACACACACACACACACACACACACACACACACACACACACACACACACACACACACATCTTATTTTCTGTCTGTTGTATCATCTAGCTGGCCTACTGTGTTGTGCAGTTTATGGAGAAGGATGCCACCGTTACAGAATATGTAAGTTACTACAAAATCATGCACAAAAACCTAATATGAGCAATATTCAAGCTTGTGGGAGGTTGTGACATATTAGTATTATGAAGTGAGATGTGTAATTTTCTTTTTTTCAGATCATCAGAGGGCTGCTAAAATACTGGCCCAAAACATGCACCCAGAAAGAGGTGAGAAACACAGATGGATGTGTGGATGATGCATGGATGGATGGACGGGTGGGTGAATGATTGTGACAAAAAATGTTTTTTGTGTTTTTCCGTATGAAACAGCAACTCACATGTGATTCAAACATTTTCACGCTTGGTTTGTAATGTAATGGATGGACGCATGAAAATGGTCATGCCTTATTTTTAACCTCCATCTACCACTTTAATCTGTGCTTTGATCTGTATTTTTCTTGCTTCTTTTATTTAAGGAGTTAAGCTACCTTCTATTTTCCTTGTTTAGTGTGTGGGATTTGTGACATTACAAATTTAAAATCAACCAGAAACTAAAACTGACCTTTGCTACCTTGGTAGTTTATGTCACTGGTCAGATCTAATATGATTCAACTCATTTAGGAGACACAGTGGTTGTTTTCCTATAATATTTGATTGGAATGTCTTATTCTGAGCTGTTATGCCCTGTGAAATAATATTAATGTAATGTAATACTAAAATTATATGAAATATAAAATGTAATATTATTTTTTTGTATTATTTTTATTATTAACAAGTAATATAATCATAACACTAACAATGTATCTCCAGTGTTTATTTTTCTACATCATTTGATCACGGTAGCTGTCCGTCACATTTTGTGAAGGATGCATGTTTTTCCTTGAACAGTGGCAAAATGTTTCACAACCCACTCAAACCACTCCACCTATATATTTAACGCTGGACTGTGGTTTCAGGTGATGTTCCTGGGGGAGATCGAGGAGATTCTGGATGTCATTGAGCCGTCTCAGTTCATCCGTGTGCAGGAGCCACTCTTTAAGCAGATCGCTGCCTGCATCTCCAGCCCTCACTTCCAGGTCTGCTCCTTTCATCCTCTTCCTCCTCCTTCTCGTCTTTACACTGCCACATACCATCTCCTACTCCTTATCCCAAGAACTTGCAAGGGCTTTTATGCAAGCCCACTGTTCAATTCCTCACTCCAACTATATAAATTACTTACAAGCCTCATTAGTTACTGATTAACCAGCCATACGATTAAGAACTGGACGGTAATCTAGCAGATTAAGGGGTTAACCCTTACAAGAGTCGTGTTATCACTGTTATACATTACACAAAAAGTGTTGCAATTGTTGTTTGAGCAATGCCACAGAAGAACCATTTTTTGGCTCTCTAAAGAACAAAATGTGAGAATATATGAGTTTAAAGAGTCACATAATGTAAAGGTTCTATACCCATTTGTGGTTACATCCTAGAATATCTACATTATGTGGACTTTCTGTAAATCTTAAAACAGTTTTTCATATTCACACACTCAGTGGTGGATCTAGAAAATGTTACCAGGGAGTTTTGACAGGTAGTATGTTTATGAGGCACCCGGGGCTGTTTAGTACAGATTTATGCAGTGAACTATCCATACAACCCCTGAACAAACATTAATAACATGCAAAACAACAGTCACCAATATGTATAGTTCATCTATTCTGATCAACTGTGTTTGGAAAACAGCAGGTTTGTACTTCAGTCCTATATTTTGCAAATGTGTTATGTCCCTATAATATCAGGCTACAGCTTCACAGCAGTGCAGTCGTCATTCCAGCACATCTGCCAATAATAGTCACACTTTTCACATCAACAAGAGTGCTATATTTACACATCCAAACACTTCACTGTAAAGCATGCATCCAATCACCACAGGTAGCACTTTTGGAACTGTCCACACAGCAAACCAAATGAGTCAAGCATCCTAGACTAAAGCATATTGCCACAGCAGGCATGAAAAAATGTTCATGGTCATTATATCTTACCTTTGTGAGAGTAGACATCAGTGATCAGGGTTTTCAGTGCATGGATACTCTTAATTTCTTTCGTATTTCTCAGCCTGCCCATGTGCAACAACAAAGTAAATTTAACACTGCACCTGCGAGATGGCAATGAAATACTTTTGGAGTGATGCTGAAACCACCTACATTTTTCATGAAATGAAGAATTTGATTATTCTTATTCTAAAATTATTTATACTAATATTAAAAAACTAACTAATATCAAAAGCAACAGTGGCTTGACAAGTTTTACATTATATTTACATCACTTATTCTGTAAGTTTATTGGCTGGTTGCAAAGCTCATGTAGACAAGAGTTACCCCAGTAAACATGTTGAACAAATTACTGACACTTACTGATTTTCTGCCGTTATTAGATTATTACAAGCATTCAAATGTCAAACGAGTACAAATCTGGTGAAGCTATCATTATTCAATTGAATTGCTAATGTAGCTGAAAAGTTAGATAGCTATTGACACATAGGCTTGTCTCTGTTTTTGTCGCTTAACTTCTTAATTAGCCTGTCTATAGTCATGGTATTGATATGAAATTCAATCTATTTTATGTTGACTACTCACTTTTTTTCAGGTGAAACTTCACACAGAAGGGCTCCTTCTGTACTCTCTATTCAAACGGTGGCGTGGTGTTATTTACAGCTGGAGTGTTTAGAGCTGAAAAGCAGCTCATGTGGACATACAGGCGTGTCTTGATTTCTTGTGTCTGACTGGCTGTTTTTTATGGGGTGTTCTTGCCCATTGCAAGTTCCAGTTTTGAGAGTATAGACACATTGTGCTTAATACAGCCCTGCGTCATGTTATAGGGGCTGCCGAACTGGGGTGGCAAAAAGGGGGCAAGCACTTCATTCCTTGTAGATCAGCCCCTGCACACATCTCATTTACAAACTTGTTTCTCTAAATAATCACCCATTGAAAGGTTCTTCAAGGAACTAAAGGTGGTTCTTCTATGGCATCATACAAAGAACCCTTTCTGGCAAATCATAATAAAATATCTATTACTTGAAAGTTTAGAATTCACACCTTTCAAAACCTAAAAAAAATGTAGGAAGAGCTGTTTCAGAGTGTCTAGAAGGGGAATCGAGGGTTAACAGAGCTGGGGTCTGATGTAAATATTCAGCCCCGCCTGTTTCACAGTGATCATCAGAAATGTGTGTTTCACCATATGGCAGAAAGAGTTAATAGCTTGTGAAGTGTTGTCAGTCTGTTCATGCTGAACTCTGTGTCTCTCTCTGTCTGTGTCAGGTTGCAGAGCGGGCTCTGTATTTCTGGAATAATGAGTACATTCTGAGCCTGATCGAAGAGAACTGCCAGGTCATCCTGCCTCTGGTCTTCGGCACACTCTACAGAGTCTCCAAAGAACACTGGAACCAGTTAGTAACAGCCACACTAAAATTCCTCTTAAAAAGCACATTTAGCAACACTTCACAAGTCCTAACAGTTATGAAACTTCTTTTAGTAGAGTTTTGAGAGAGTCCTCAGTTATCATCTCTGTCAAGTCACCGTACAAAACTGTAATTGTTCAGCCATTGCGCTTACCAGTTAATCAAATTTACACAGTGTTCTCCCTTTACCCACTGCAGTCCATCAGCTGCAACATTCTTGGGGTTTAAAGTTTGCTTCTTTAATTTTGTACTGGACCTGTGAGACTAACGTAGTTGATCAAATAATCGGCAATCATACCCTTTCAAACAACAAACTATGTGCTGTGTTGAGTGTGGGTGCTGTTACTATGTGTGTGTTGTTAAGTAATCTCAAATAGACTTGCTCATGTGTTTTCTGACAGTGTATCACATACTGGCATCTACAACAAAACTACATCAGAAGATCAGAAAATCTCATAATTAGAAACAGTAGTAAAAGTCAGCTTGCAGCCTGAATTCTGTCCATTGGTATAGATAACAGCAGGACGTACCATATCAGAAAGCAAGCATTCGAAATGTGATTCAAAGCAAGTTTGCATTATGCGCTAAGTGTCCATTCTTTGTTAGATTTGTTAGCCTCTTAGCTCTAGTGCAAATCTAAATGAAGCGGACTTTGCATGTCAAACATGTCTTGGCTGATTGATTTGGGGTAAGGGGGAAACTGGGTAAATGCGTTTGTTATTTCTTTAATAGTAATCATTAGTTAGCTAAACAATAGCAATTGCTTTAAGATCAAAAGTGTCATATCTTAGTGTTTTACATCTATTGTGTTTTATTTTTTGTTTCTTCATCAGAACGATTGTGTCTCTCATCTACAACGTCTTGAAGACCTTTATGGAGATGAACAGTAAACTTTTTGATGACCTCACTGCCTCCTACAAGGTGGAGAAACAGAAGTGAGTTTGGTTCATCCATCCAGTGTCCACTGTTCATTTTCAGTCACCACACACAGTAAATTTGATGAGTTTCCTTGCATTTAGTAAAAGGACAGAAAACCTGTTGACTCTAGACACTAAATCTAATAGAAGCTGTTTTGACTCAACAGGTTTTCTGTTCTATTTGTAGGTAAATTATCATCTGGGGTAGTCGACCTTTACAGATGCTGCAGATAGAGATTGAGTTGGAAAACACAGCCTTAAATTGTCCTTAAATAGTATAAAAAGTGGGTGTGCCAGATGTATTGGGTTGATCTGTACGGGTTGTCTATAACTTCTTTACTTTTTCTCTCTCTCTCTCTCTCTCTCTCTCTCTCTCTCTCTCTCTCTCCTACTATCTCTCCTACTTTTTCTCTCCTACTCTCTCTTTCTCTCTCTCTGTAGGGAGCTGAAGAGAGAGAGGGAGCGTGCTGAGTTATGGCGGAGTCTGGAGGAGCAGCAGGAGCGGAGGCTGCAGAGTTTGGGAGAAGCCAGCCGCAACCAGAAGAACCTGCAGGAGAGAGAGAAGAACAGCAAGAATGAGCCAGAGAACAGCGCTGCCAACGCCACCTAGAACACACACACACACACACACACACACACACACACACACACACACACACACACACACACACACATATGCACACACATCAATACAGAAAAAACATAATAACTCACTCTGTTTTAAAATATTTTTTATTCTTGAAACAACCACTACTTCTAACAACACATAAACACAGACCACACATACACACAAATACACACCCCTACACTGTAAACAAATTTGTGTAAAATTACAGTACTGGCAGCAATTTCTCAAGTGATTTACTGTTTATTTACAGTACAACTACAACAGTTTTTTAAACACAGCTGATCACTGTATTTGTACAGTTTTTTCCTGCACTCCTGTATTTCTAACAGATTGTTCTTATGTTCTCTAATGTGCACCCACAGCTGCCTGAGGACCTTCCGTTTTACTGCAAAATGTAAAGATGTAGGCAAAGATGGCAGTAACCAAATATCCATTATTCATACAATTACAAGATTAATTAGTTACTGAAACACAAACACTTCTGCATATTTTCAGTAAGGAATAGCATGTTAAAACAAATGAGCAAACAAAACTCATGTGAAATGATCTGCCGATGAAAAAGTAAATTGGCAAAAAAACAAAATTGCAAGTAATGCTGGGAAGCTCCATCCCCATCACTACAGTATTCAGAGACAGGCTGCTCAAAGTCCTGCCCACTTTCCAGCTTATTGTAATATCCAATATTTTAACTTCTTCGTCCTCTTCCTCTCATATATACAAATTCATCCATACACACCTGTTTCACTCAGAATTCCTCATATTTTAGAGGAGTCTGCTGTACTTAAAGAATACAGTGGATTACTGCAGTGTTTCTGCTGTAAATTTACATCAGTTCGTTACAGTGTAGAAACAGGTACACATACATAAAATACAGACACTGTTCACACAACAATCAGATCAAATACAGGTTGTCCATATGTAGATATGCTACATTAATGCAACATACACTAATACAACACACACACACACATACATACACAGATGAATAAATGTCATACTGTAGGGAGACGCAGATTAATAAGATGAGTGTCTCTCACTCTTCATGTTCTTTACTCTCTCCATGCACATCTTACTCATTCTATTTCACTTTGTTTTCTTTCCTTCTGTTTCTCTCTCTTCCCCTCATCTATACAAAATCAAGCACACACACACACACACACACACACACACACACACACACACACACACACACACACACACACCTACATACACCAAAGACACAAGCAGCACAAACAAGGGCACACAAATCACACTTGCATGAGGAGCTGACTGTGATGCAGTCAGTCAGTCAGACAGAATCATCTATACAAAATCATGCATACACACACACACACACACACACACACACACACACACACACACACACACACACACACACACACACACACACACACACACACACACACACAAACAAACACAAGTCATTGGTTAAGTGGAACTGGTTTGGGCTACTCTCCTGCTGACCACTGGACTTTACTCACTCTCTCCCAAAAAAGATGAAGAGGAATGCTGAACATAATGATGATTCTGAAGAGTTATGAAGATGATATCTCTGTAAAAGTAATGATTATAATGTTCCTACTTCTACAGCTTATTCTATAAGTACTACTTCTATTGCTAACTGATGTTTTTATATCTATATATATCTATATATATATCTATATATATATATAAATATAATATCTATGTCTGATTCTAGTGTTGGTGGGGGTATTCTAGTGTAGCACCTCTAAAACATGACAAAAGTATGCTGCTAGACTAAACTTGTTCTGATGTAACGACAATACATTACTCTAGTCCGTTCTTCTTCTGGGGTTTTAAACACGCCATCCGAAATGTGTTACTTTAGCAATATTCTCATCAATTTTGAATAACATGTGTCAGCAGGTTTTTTTTGGAGCAAATTTCACTCTACCACACTGTCTACTTCAGTGCACACAATGATGTTCATTTGTATTTTTAAAATTTTGTTGATTTGTTTTGTTTTACTTTTATTTTTGTATACTTGTTTTGCTGTTGATATTTATTAATATTTATTTTGATCAGTGACTTTATTGGAGGCTTGACGAACAAGACTGCAAGTGAATGAAGGCCTAAGCATACTTAAGAGTCTGGTAAAGACAGTTGGTATGGCATGTAAGTATGTATGTAAGTAAGTATGTATGTATGTATGTGTGTGCGGGTGCGTGTACTGCTGTAAATGGTGACAGAGATGAGGGGTCAACGCCCCCCCCCGGGCTGAAAAAATGAACAGGGTTTGAATCAGTACATACCATTCAGATTGATTGTAATTTTAACTGTATAACACTCAATGTTGGTTGTTGGTTCTACACTGACATTGCCTCTGTTTGACAACAAACGAAAAACAAGAACAGAGAAATCACCATCACTCATTCTGTTGTTAATTTAAAAGGGCGCTAGCTCGTCTTTTCCTAGGTTCTGAGAAAGTTCCCGTAAAGAGAAAGCTGAGATGTGAAACAGTAAGTTAAGGGTAGAGTAGAGTAGAGAAGGCAATAAAAGGACTGGAACTGTAAGCAAACGTAGCATCACTTCAACTAGACTTGCACTGTCCTCTTGATTGATGTTTTGTGTTTAAACATAGCAATGTATTTTTGGGGGACCAATGGCTTTGGGATATGAATGTATAAAAAAAATGGGATATAAACATGAAAATGTGTGTTGAATAAGTTCACATTGAGAAATACGTGTTTATATGTCGTTATTCACACACAGCAGCAGACCACACTCACACTCAGGAAAACAGAGGTTAAAGGTGAAAACTAGAGGTGGGTAGTTATAGCGTTACTCAGTTATGTGGCCTTACAGTCATATGCAAACGTTTGATAACCCCTGATCAAATGATATGTTTACTGATTTCTTAAAAGTGAAAATAAGTTAGTATGTCCTCTACATTTAACATATAAAATTTTCACAGAACACATTTTTGTTTTTATTTTTTTCTAGTCTGTTAAATTCAGCAAATAAACAATTTGTGCATTAAAATCTTATTTTCACTTAGGAAATCAACACAGTGCAATTTGACTTGAGGCACCTGAACGTTGGCATATAACTGTAAATAAAAATTTGAATGGATTGTTCTTTCCTAAATATTTTCAAATGACAATGTTTTCTTATGAATATGTCTGTGTGGAATGTAATCCACATTTCCCTCCGTTACATTATGATACGGTCTGTACCGCTTTGTGATTGGTCATACTTCTCATTTTGGAGTGTTAGCATGTTTAGACCAAAGGTCCATCAAAAAGAAGAACAGAGAAAGAGAAGAGAGGAAGTTCATTTCCTGTGCTGATGCACTGCTACAGTTCCACAAATTCAGTATTTGAGTATTAGACTTTTGGGCTGCCACTTTCACGCTGTACTCAGTTTGTTCTTGAGAACTGGTCTAGGCTACGCACACCTCTGGTGAAAACTGTCTACCTTATCTGAGGCTTTAATGTCAACCTGTCTATTCTCTTTCACTTACTTGCTCACTTATCTTGGTCAGGCAGGTTTGTCAGAAACAAATAGATTAAAGGGGCGTCCTGGCCTGAAATTGCCATTAAATAAGTTATTTGTAATTTTATGCAGTATTCTGCTGCGCAGCATTGCGTCCCTCAGCCCCATCAGTTTGACAGAATTCACAAATTTATATAATTTGTTTTCCTCCATCAATGCTGTCTCACCACAATACCCAGCATGCATTACACGAATACATCCACTGTACATATCGCCCCCAGAGTTATAAAGAAATATTCACTGTTACTATAGCCACTGATTTATAGGCTAATAAATACAACCAAGAAAGACCGAGCATTTCAAACAGCCCGACCTCACAAATCTACCCAAGCAGTTGTAGTTTTTAAAAGTTACTTCTGCTTTCAAGATATGACATCAGAAGGAGTTTCTCTTGTCTTTAAACCAGACATTCTAGCTTTAGAGACACAGCACAGCTGTAGGATGCAAAAAGACAGGTTTACAACAGATGTAGGAATAGTTACATTTCATTCTGGAGTGTCTCTTTAAGGTCCAACACATATTTAATGTCATTTTAATTCTGTCTGAGTTCCATGAGCTAACACGTGCTGGCCACTTAAAGCTCACGTTACCCAAACTCACATTCTTCCAAACACATCACCAACTTCTTTTGGCCGTTTAACAGTGCAACAATATTTACAGTGTGACGTCATTTTCTGGCATCTATTCCTGGTTAAGGCCAATTGTGTTTTAATTGCTGTGGCGTCAGGGGGGCCTCAAAAGAACAATAATATACCTCAAACCCAAATGGAAATGCTTTATAAAAACTCAGCAGGGCTCAAATTGACTTCATTCAGTGTGTTACTTGCTGATTTCGTATCAGTCTCTTGGTTTAGTCATTGTGAGGTTCAGTGGACAAGGCAGTTTCTTCACACAGGATCCAAACACAGCTGACAGGTAAGACCTCACACCACCCAAACACACAATACACAGCTGCAGCTATGACATTCACCAAAACAAATATCCAGAATTCTGAAGCATTTATAAAGCTTTCACTTTAGTTAACAGTACAAACTCTGATTCAATTCCTGTCAGACTGGATGGATACTGAACTTCCTTTAATGACTACTAGAGGAGGCACTTTAAGAATGAAAACAACAATTAAAGGAATAGTTTAACCAGAAAACTTGTAGAGAGGAGAATTCCCACTCTGCAATGTCTTCTGGTTTTCTCAATCACTAGAGGGCGCTCCCGAGCGAGTCCGAAATGAATTGTTAAGATGGAGCATTTGAACAAGATCATAGTTTATAAATGCTTAAACATTGTTAATATAACAGTATACATTTATTTCCTGAGCACTGAATAACATAAAACAGTTTAACACTGCTGTTATATTTTTAAGAGCTTTTATACTTGAGTTGTAGGAGTTTATACAACATCTCATGTACCTCCATGACATCAGTGAGTGCGAACAGCCAGTTAGCTGCTCCGCTCGCCAATCAATCATCACGCTCTAGCAGTAATGTCAGCATTCTGTTGCCCAAAACCCGCTTGCTGTAGAAAAAAGAAACATGAACATTCATGAATGTTTTCTTTGCTTTTTTAGTGAAATACGTCCTCCTGTTTTTTAAAATTGAAGAAATGTTCTGGGCGAGTGATTAGAAACTATTTTAACTTTTCATTATTCATTGCGCTCCATTTACTCCTATTCTTTGAGAACTCGCTCGCGGACGCCCTCTGGTGTTTAGCAGTCCTGTTTTTGATATAACAGGGAAAATAGGAAGTGGCCAGCTTCCTCATAAACCGGCTTTGGTTTAACCCTTAATGCTTATATTGCTAACAATGACTGGAAGACAGTAGCCACTAATTAACATGATGTCATTTAAATAATGCTAATCTTTGACAATTTACATACATGCTTTGTTAATGACTTAATATTAATAGCTGCTTCTTTAATATAGGAACTCCAGATCATTTCTAATATTATTCCATTCTGAAACATCCTTTTCTCTGTTAGTGTTCATGTGATAAAATTCTGCCAAAGTCTAAATAACACTTTACTAAAGGGCAGCATTTTATATGATGTTCCTTATCGAAAAATTAAGTGTAAAATCTATTGAGCAAATGCATTTGAAAAATGAAAATGAACAAGAATACAGGTCCACTTAAGGTACCTTAGTGTTTGCAATATATTTTGGAATGAATTGTATGTTAAAGGTATCTCACATATAGTTAATACAATGCACATGTGTTCATTCTCTATATGGGGTTTACATAAGCCTTTCATGACAACTGACATAAACCTACATAAACATCTTTGAAGGCTTATTTCAACAAGCATCAGTTGTCATAAAGGGTGTTTTTGGTCAGTTCTGAAGACATTTTACCTCAGAAAATGTTATGTTCACGCTTACTGGAATAAGCATTTATTAATGTTTATTTAGGTGTATTTCAGCTGTCATGCAAGTCTTGTGTAAATGTTGTGTAGCCTTAGCTGCCCTTCAGTAAAGTGTTATTAAAAAATGAATAGTAGAAAACTGAATGACAAGAACTAATATGTCTGATATGTCTCAAACAGCTGGCATCAGAATGGCGCCAGCTGTTTTTGCTAGTAGTGCCACACGTCATTGACTTGAATAGGCATGTTTGTTCCAGGAATCCTCATCCTATGAACTCTGTTTCCCAGGAATTTTCTTTCTGTGGGCAGAGCTACCAGTGACCACACTGCAGTGAGTTCCTCCTTCCTCTGTTCCATCATATGTTGAGTCATGTTTTATTCATAATTTGTTTTGCAGCATGAGCCTCAGCAGTCACCCCTTGACCTCTGTAACCTTTGTGCTCCTGGTTGCTGGGGTTGCTGTTGCTGTGACGACCCTGCACAGTTTCCGTGGCTGCGCTGTGCGGGATTTCTCCTTCGTGGCTCAGAAGCCTGGTTGCAAGAGTCTGCGTATACACACAGAGGCATGCTGGGGCCGCTGCCACACCTGGGAGGTGACCAATTTGCTGTTTCACATATGCAAAACCCTGGAAGAGCTGGCAGGACATTGTAATATATGCTATATAATTACCATATTAAGGGAAACCAGTAGCGGGAATTGTGAATGCTTACTGTACTGCCTTAATTTACTAATACTTGGTCATAGCTGATGCTTACTGAAAATGGAAAGCATCACTTTATAATCACGGTAACATATGAGTATTTTAATAATCCACCCATTTTCTAAGCCGCTTCTCCGTGAGGGTCGCGGGGGGATGCTGGAGCCTATCCCAGCAGTCTTCGGGCGGAAGGCAGGATACACCCTGGACAGGTCGCCAGTCCATCGCAGGGCATATTTTAATAATACCTCCTTTAATTCTGTTTTAGTAGGACTAAGGTTTATATTGTCCCCGACAAACAACTGGGGATCTTGTCTTCTTTTTGAACCCTTTCATTTTACTGTAAATTCCCAGTTCATTACAAAAAAATAGCTGCAAAGATTTGTTGACGTAAAAGAGCTGTTTACTAATACGGGTGTATTTTGTTGCACCACTCAGATTCACATTCATTGAAGTGTTCTTTTGTTTAAAGCACATATTAATAGTTTTTTGTCCCACAGCTGGTTTAAACAGCTGGAAAGTTTGAGTGACATCACAACAATTGAATTTACAACCATTTGTCACTGTGTTTGTACAATGTGGAATTAGACCTCTGCATTTAACCCGTCTGTGCAGTGAAACACCCACATACATGCACACTAGTGAACACACACACTAGGGGGCAGTGAGCACACTTGCCCAATCCACAGCGCCCGGGGAGCAATTGGGGATTGGGTGCCTTGCTCAAGGGCACTTCAGTCATGGACTGTCAGCCAAGGAGATCGAACCGGCAACCCTCCAGTCACAGGGCTGGTTCCCTAACCTCCAGCCCACTACTGCCCCACAAGAGTATGAAATGTGTAGGATCTGGAGTTGTTCCCCAGTAGGCTACTTTTTAATATGTAACTTGCAATCACACAGAGTAAACATGTTAATGCAGTAAAGACATTGGCCAGAATTTGTTTCTTTAGTTTTCCTCTGGAGTTATGGGGCTATTTTAGGTGTTTAACATACCTTTTTTAGAGGTATTATTTATTTTATTTTATTTACAGCCACCATATTCCTGCTAACACATTAGCAGGGCCAGAGTGGGACTTGTTTTCAAACCATGAGTTAAAACATGCAGACCAGCCTACAATAAATTCTAACTGTATTTCTCCTTCCACACACACAGAACTGCCTTCATGCAACATAACTGTTTTTATATTCTGCACATTTTCATCTTTTTTTTACTCTATATTATTTATATGCTACACTAAGATGGCTAATCTGGCTAGAAAGTGATGAAATAAAAACTGATGAAAGCTTTTGTCTTAAATGTGACATAATCATGACAGTCAATGTGCTACAAACAAATGCTAATGTTTGTAGCTATGTACCCTAAGTTAACATCCCGTCAACATTTGTCACCGCCCACCTGCTTGGATATGTGCTTGTCCTCCTTTTTTCATTCTCATCTTCTTGGTGCCACCTTGTTTTTCTGCAGTTCTTTCCGCTGCTGTACCTCTTCACGTGATAAGCATATGAAAACTGGGAAATCTGTAATAAACACTGTAGTGAACAAACTCTGTTGTGTTAGCAAATACCACTGTCATACTGAATTTGATCAGAGACATTGGAAAGGAGGAGACGGGTCACTGGTTGGAAAATAAATGGGACAGATTGTAACAGTCAATATGGCATCTTTTTATGGGAAAAAGTCCCACCCTTCAGTGAAAACAGCCAGAACAGTCTAATGCAGCTTTGTTATTTGCCACAAATGATGTAGAAGATATTTGTCAGATTTTACCAGTGATTTGAAATTTGTGTTTGAAAATTAAAATGTGGATTTTGGTCTCTTCCCATTCAAAGAGATAAGAGTCTGGTCTTGTGTGACTGGAAATAACTGCCTGGCGGCCGCTAGGTGAACACAGTTTGCCATAAGGACTTTGATTTCATAGGCTAATCTCTCAAGGCTGATGCTAGCTTCTTATTGGGATTTCCTTTCCATCTTTTAAGAATATTGCAGTGGTTACATGCCAGTGCCTGTCCAGGTAACAGTCTTGGGAACAGATCAATGGGAATCTAGTTGCACAAGATGGTGCAGTACACTTCCGATATAAGCAAAGTGTGCCTAAGGACACCCATAGCAACGATGCCAGTAAAGCAGGAATGTATAGTGCATGTGATGGAGAAGTGAGGGAGCTGCAGGCTGTTCCAGTTGAAAAGGTCACAGCCTACTTAACGAGACATTTGTGACAAATGTCAACAAGTGCATCCTGGTAAATCAGTGTTTATGGGCTGTACGTCTGAATGACACAGGGCCTGAACACATACACTGCTAATGTACAAGCATTTTAACTGCAGATACGCTATAATATTAGCTATACATTTAACACTGACTTTTCTAGATAACTGAGAACAGACAAATTTCACTGGTGTAACTTTCCTTTGCCATTATCTTTGTAAATCACCAAATATATTTTGAAGCTCTTCTCTCTTTTATTTGTCAACATTGATGACAATGCCTGAATCATCATAGATTGTGATTTTGGCAGATCATGCTAAAATCTCAGAAAGTCATTATGTAGTATCAGTTGTTTTTATGCACACACTGCTTATACTGGAAGTTAAACCAAGCTACTAGCCCATTAGCTTTAACATAAAGTTCATTCCAGACTTCAGTAGCATATGTTAGATGGTTGCACCCCCCGGAATTGTTGCCAGAGACTGTTATACTAGCTTTGTAGCTCTAGTGCTAGAACTAAACAGGTAAACGTCAAACATCAGACATCTCTTGGCTGATATACTGTATTTAGGGTAAGAGCGAAACTGTGTAAATGTGATTTGTCCGTGAACTGTTCCTTTAAGGTGGTGCATTGTGTTGTGATTTAGAGACCAGTACCGGATCCTCCTTTCATTCAGAGGCACCACCGCGTCTGCACCTACAGCCGCTGGCGTCACATGACCAGCCGCTTACCAGGCTGCCTGCCCGGAATCTCTCCGCTCTACCACTACCCTCAGGCCCTGCAGTGTGAATGTAATGCCTGTTCTTCACACTACACAGAGTGTGAGGCCTTCTGAGCATTCACACCCTCTTATACACACATACAGTGCATGATCTTGTGTATTTGGTGGTTTCTGTGAGAATGTATCAGCATTTGTCTGAATGCATGAATAAACTATAATTTGTGAAGTGCTACTGATTTCAATTGTCATTTCTAGACCACCTGCCTGTAAAACATCCCACCATTGCATCGATTGCGCTGACAGTACCTCTTTGATGTTACATCGAGATTAATCACAACAGCCTCTTTAGGCCTTTTTAGGAACACCACAGAAAAAACAACACAAAGGGTTCTAAATTTGTTTTCCATTTTATTTCATCAATAGTTTGAACGCATTACTTTTCCTCTCTCTCAAACTGCAACATTCACTCTTAGACAAAAGAACATCTCAAATATAAATTAAGTATATACATTCTTTATGTCATCCATGAAGCAGGAATCAAAATCTGGTTGAAATGTACTTTCTTGCATGTACAAAATGTGATTACTGGTGTAGTAGTTCAAGTGGGTTGTCATTTCTGTGCATTCACACCATGTTTTATCAAAGGGGAATTCCACCAATTTTTGCAAAATTTATACATGAACAAAGTCATGGATATTGGTAAGGTTAACTGTCAAGAAAATGACCAACTCAGATTTCTTTACAGTGGCAGTGGTGGTGATAAGAATGAGGAGCGATAACACCTCCAGCACAGATAAAACCCTTTGACTTGCTAATGTTATAAGTGAACATATAAGTATCTTTGGACTTTTTATATGTAATGTTGACAACAGTATAACAGTGGTAAAAAAATCCTTGAGGACTATTTTGCCTGCATGTGCCCCTCCATCATGAAGAGAATTTTAAAAATAGATTTTAGGTGAAAACCTTATCTCAAAACTATTATTAACCAGTGTCTCGGGCATCAGGCAACATATCTGTCACTATATGAGTTAGCTTTAAAAGGCAGTAACACTTCAGATGTCTGGTTTCTACCACCACTATTATGCGCAAGTCTGAATCTACGTTTCTCTAGAACAAAGCGTTTAACATCAAACAACTCTGAATGTATTTGTTCACATCTAAACCATTTAATTATGCACACAATTTGAAATATTGTCAGAATTCCTTTTGAAATCTGTCTCACATTCAACACTGAATTTAAATAGGAAATAAAGCATGTTTGAAGTACTTGAGCATGTTTAGAAATGTGCTGCTCTCTCTCTCTCTCTCTCTCTCTCTCTCTCTCTCTGTGCTGTATGTTCTGTGATGTAAAGCAGGCCAGGCCGCTGTTGCTGTGGAGGCTCAGTAACGGGACTTGCGACACATGTCACAGCGGCAGGCCTGCGCTGTCAAGATCTCAATGTCGTCATGGTGACGGCCTCGAGGGCATTCCACACGAACTTTGACCTGAGGGAAGACAGGGCATATCCAATATCAGTCATTTATAGATAAATGTATTAATGGGTTTTGTGCCTGCATGTTTACGTTCACACTACTGTTCAATTGGTGGAAATCAGTGATTTAAATACTAATTTAAATAATAAGGTATTACTGAGGTGATAACAAAAGTATTGTAAATCCACTGCATTACACCACATTAAGTTACGTTATACTATTTATTAGAGATACTGTGATTTGACAAATCTCAAATGTTGCCTGTATCCAATATGCACATACAAACATAGAAACTGGGACTATGTGTATCTGGATTACTATTATAGAGCAATGTGACATTGACCTGTATAGTATTACAAAAGCAGTAAAATGATTCAAATGCAAGTACAGTAACCCAGCTTCCCTGTCTAAACATTCTCATCTTGTGAAATACACTAAACAATATCAAATGTTTAGTGTAAAGTTTAAATTTAGTTTAAATTTAAACCTTGGTCTGATGGCAATACATTTTTTTCATTACAACATAATGATTATTAATTAGGAATTACATGTAGAACAAAGGAAACTCGTTGTTACTGACTGAGTATTAAGTTAAGTGAGGAATTGAAGTCCAGAGCCACTGGCAGTTCCATCAGGTTTAAAAGGAAACAATTATCTGCTGATATCAATATCAGTCTAATAAGCAAACACATTGTCACTGCTTACTGTGTTCATATTATATGTATTTTAAATACAAATAAATGCTTACTGCTCAATTAAACAGCTTTAAAAACTTTCCCAGCGGCTTAAAATGTTTGCACAGTACTGTGTATAATATCTAAGTGATTCCAGACTTTTCAAGCTGTATTAGTAGTGCACTCTGTGTTTGCATGTTTATATGTAGCTACAGTGCATGGTCCTATGAAGTGAGTGTCGTCTCCGCTGTGTGTCGTTACCTTGGCCACCTTGCTGATGGTGCAGCAGCGAGAGGCAGAAGTGATGTTGTGTGTGAAGTTGGAGGCCAGCAGGACAGAGTAGCGTGAGGGGAAAGCACTGGACTCACAGTAGCCTACACAAGCATAAACCACATGGGCTCCTCGACAGGTTCCCCGCCGGTCACTTCGGATGGTCACGTTAAATGCTAGGAGAGAGAGAGAGAGAGAGAGAGAGAGAAAGGAGTATTTTAAAAGAACATGGTTGTGACACTAACACCATCTCTCTGACCTCGGCTCTGTGCATGTATATATACTCACGATAAAGGTGGCAGCCTGGGCTCAGCCCTTCAGAGCTCCAGCTAAATGGTATCAACAGCATCAGCAGCAGTATGGGCAGCAAGAGCACAAGCATGTCAGGGGTCACTTGTTTAGCCATGGAGTCAGTGGCCTGGGCATGTGAAAAAATGAGATGTTGGCATATGTTGGCAACTGAATTCCGAGGTGTCCAGTTCCGGGACTTGTTTGGTGATTTTCTGCAGTGTTTGGGCAAAGAAATCACCAAGCTGGGCTAAACTCAGGCCCAACACACAACAAAATAAAAAAACAGGCTTTGACTGAAAATACGTCTGCATTTAAAAAACAATGCATTTTAAGTTGAGGTAGCAAAGTTGGTATATGCTAATTCTCCTGTGTATGACTGAACAGAAAATGTGGGACAACTGCAATTATGTTAATATGTTTTTTAAAATGGAATACCAGAGCCGGACACCTCTCTTTTAATGTATTGCATTGGTTTAGTCACTCGCTGTATCAGTTACATGTGAACAGTAGACCTTTGAGTCTCTCACATCTGGGGCTTTCCTGTCCTATGCAGTGAACGTTATGATCATTTCAACAACAATAATAAAAAAAGACTGAGACCTTCTGACAATCTCCCCAGTCCCCCCTCTCCTATCCAACTGATCCTTACATGTACATCCCTTTATAATTTGACAAGATTTCTATGGGCAAACACAATTGCAGCTCTTCATATGCTGAACATTTGAAGTGAAATCCCCTTCCTTATGTCAACATTTTTGAGATTGCTGACAAAGCGGCCTTTATTCTCTTGTCAGGTGGTGACTGTTTCTTATTTCTACGCCTATTTTCACCATATACACGCCTGTCCACGTCCTAAGGCTGTATAATAGGAAATATGCCCTCATTTGAATCAAACTAACAAGATACACTAACGTGAAGTTCTTGCACATGATGACACTGGCCATAACATTAACATTAAACCAAGCCAAGAGATGTATTAGTGATTTTGACCACAGTTTAGGGGTGTTATACAGCATGATGTAAATGACCTTGAGTGGCATATTGCTTTTATGAAAAATGGCAACATATGATGAAGACACAAATGTTAAATGAATAATTTATTATTAATAATGCCACAATAAACAAATGTTCCACCAAGGAAAGCAGCTCTCCATCTGGAGTTGCCAAGCAACATACAAGTCAAAGATTATTCTATGAGCAGTACAATAGCGTGTAATAACTTAGTGCAGTTGGGGCACAATTCATTTACATTGCTAAGTAGCTCATAACTGTGTTTTTGCTCATTCTCTGTCCTCCACATCGTTTGCGGATTGTTCAATAATCTTTACGTACTTTGTTAAGTCATTTTTTCCCTGAGATGAATCTTTCCCTCTCAGTGAAAGCCGCCCTGACCTAGTCTTGCTCTTTCCAGCTCTGCCGTTATGAGAGCTGTGCTGTGATTATCATCTTGGGACTGTATTATAGGGGGGCGACAAATTGCACTGTCAATTAGGTGGGAGGAAACTCTGCCACTTTCCCCCTTCAAATGGTACCAGGGTTTCCATGCAGTGAACTGTTGCTTAGAGTTTGTTTTCATTAGTCATTCCAGCTTTTTATCTTGTTGGCGCCAACTCATACTTTCATTAAGTTAAGGACTAATATAAAATATTCTTTATCAGTAAGAGAATACTAAATGAACAATCCTGAACGTCATGTTAGACCTTAACAAACTTAACCATAAAACATTATTTGGTTTTCAATTCATTTTTGGCATTAGTGACTTCTGTTACGTTTAATAGTAGATTAGCTCCTTAAGCTCCAGGCTCATTGTTGAGTAATTAATCTTTTGACTTCTTATTCAGTAGCTTTTATTCAGTAACCACTAAGGGTTATCCAGGAACTACTATACATTACTCAGTATCCACTGTGAATTATTGAGGAACTACTATAAATGACTAAGTAACTGTTATTGATTATTAATTTATTCAGTAACTACTATAAACTCTCCATAATACAACAGTTAGTCCCAGCCATGCAAGCGGATTGGTTGAGAGGCGTTCTACCCGTGCTGATATTTCACCATAACATCACAGGTTTCTCACATTGTATCACTCCACTAAGGCGCCGTTGCTAAGTACCCAGTTTGACAGCTGTAGTAGATGCTCAAGCCATTTGAAAGTTTTTACTTCTTACTTTGTGCACAAACAGAAGACGTATACTTTTAAGATCACATTTGACCGACAGTTCCCAAACTGTCATTACCGCTGAGCAGCTTTTCAGCAGCTGTGACAGAAAACCTAAACCTGAACCCAGACATGAAACAATACTATTCAGCAAACGTGTAGTCTGATCTTCAGAGTCTGACCAAAACAGACTGAGCCATGAAACTGACGCAATAAAAAACAAAAAAAGCTGCTTAGTGGAGATGACAGTTCGGGAATTTAGTGTAAGGAGCTGGAGAACGAACTGGCTGTGCAGCGAGTGGGTGGAGCTCGTTACTGTGACGTTGCAGAGCTGCTTGTTAAGCAACTATAATTTGGCGGAAGGAGGTGAACATTAAAACATATTAAACGCCGCGTTCACGGCCCAGTTTATTAACTTCTTACTTTATTTATTTAACTGTTGTATAAAAGCAATAGAACACTCGGGGATGTGTGTTTCATTAGCTACTATGAGACTAATATAAATTGATGTAATTATAAGAGTGAGGAATTAAAATGTGAACCCATATGCAAATCCTTGTGGTTTAGGGTGCTGATGTAAGTGATGTGAGTTTGGGACCTGTATATATTATTACAGTTCCGCTTAGCAAAGATATTTAGATCTACACATCTCTAACAATGCACTATATCTGAAAGCTAAGAATGATGCTTTTCTATCAATTTCTTGTGGCACATTTTGTATTGGAAATTGCATCTTTTCTAATCACAGTTTTACATCTTAATTAGAGCAACACTGACCTTCCAAAAGGTAATTCTAATCAGCAGGAATTGCATCAAGTCATCAACACTGAAACTGCCGCACTACAAACGTTTTAGAATAAACTGAACAGGATTTAAATCATACAAACCAGTTTTCTAACATGACATAAAAGGAGGGATCATAAGATACAAATTCAAAGCAATGATCAACATATAGTTGCTAAAAAGGAAAAACTGCGACCATTCATGTGCAAAAAATGGAACTTTAAAAGCAAACTATAATAACGTAATGCATTTATTTTTACAATAAAAATGGGTTCAAGTAAGGCATAGATTTGAGATTACCTGTAGGCGTGGATCTATCCAGGTGTGTAAAGACAGGTCAAACAAGTGTGCTGACTCTAAGAGCTCTGTCTCTTTCTCTCTCTCACTACTATAAGTAGTGCAGGTAGAAGTTATCCTCCAGTATCCCACCTAGTTACGCCCACATACTATCCTTTCTCAGATCTGTGTATGAGACCCCTCCTTTATTCAATAGACTTCAGTGTCTTCTACTGCACCACATCTCTTTTTTCCCCCCTTACTTAATTGCTTTTTCTTGTTTTCTCCCTTTTGTGACCCAGCAGCGTTGAAGTGTGGGTGGTGGAGAAGGACAGAGGAAATCTACAAATGAAATGCCATTTGTTAGCATGTCTAAAAGAATGAAAATATGAATAATCAACATTTACATGTTTCAATAAACCCACCTCAGCATCCCACCTACATGCACTGTTTTAAACGTCTATGTGTCTCTGTGTGTACAAGTGTGTGTGTATGAACACAACATTGAAAAGATTTTTGTGTGTTTTTCAAGGTCAGATCCTTTGATGGCCCTGGGCATTGGAGTTGGTGGGGAGTGATGCCCTATCCACACAAATTCTGAAAACATAACACTCCCCCTATAACTCCCACATACACCACTTATCCATTGATGACTACCTGAAACCTTGCAACACTTTCAGAAGAAGGTCTAGTGGCCCTTTGCATCAACACATTTTTAGTGGTGCATTTGGATTTTACTTGACGACATGAGAAGCCAAGTGCAAACACCCGCAGGACACACTGATCTGATTATGAAGAGCACATTCAGAAGTCGTCAGACACAGAGAAGAGTAAAGTTTTTTTTTTTTTTTTAATCCGTACATGAAAAATTTCTGAGGCAGGAATTATCCCCAAACCAAATGTCTTCTTGCACTCTGGGGTGATAAAAGTGTCCAAAGCAAGCTTGGAGGAAAACTGCGTTTCTCAGCTAAGGCCTTATCAAGCCAGGTTTGCCAATAAGAGTGCATAAGCTCGCATTGAAGATCATTAATGTCAAAATGCACATTAAAGGAAAATGTCAAAACGGCTGTTTGTGCCTGTGTTTTATCCACATAGACATCACCTTCACATCAATTTAAGGCATGCATATGACGATGCTTGTTGTATGACAAAGGATGGATTATTAGACAGAGACTGATTAGTCTGGTATGCAAATAGATGTAATGCAGGGTGCAGAGCTCCGGTCCTGGAGATCCAGTGTGCAGCACAGTTTGGAGATTTATCTGCTCAAGCACAACTGTTTCAGCTCATCTGTTGACAGCCAGGTTTAGCGAGGGTGTATGGATAGGGGAACTACAAAACTGCGCTGAACAGCTGCCCTCCAGGGCTGGAGCTGTGCAGCCCTGATTTAAAGAAAACTCAAAGTTAACTGTAAAAAGATAATTAAAAGAAATTTAAACGTGAACTTTTTTGAAGCAACCTTTCAGCGCCCCTGCCCAGTCACCCAACTCACTCATATAGATCCAGTCATGTACTGTGTTAAACGTTATTTACCATAAGAACTAGATTTTCATTCTTTCTCTATATATTTTTGACCATACTTTTTCTATCTATTCTTTTCTCTACCTACTTGTTTTTTGCATAATGGTCTTACATAATTTTTTAGACATGGCTATAAACACTTCAGATCTAAGATTTTTTTTTTTTTTAGATCTAATGTCTGTGTCTGGGTTTGTGTTTTGACAAACAAGTAGAACTGTACTTGTGTACCGCATCTGGTCTCATGTGTATCTTATTGTAAGGCAAAGTGTCTGTTTTTATAAAATGTATCTAATATAGGAAGAATTGCTAACTACTGGCTTTATTATGAACTTTTTTCTTGTTTTATTCTTTTTGGGGGGACAAAGACTTCCATTATACTTGCCATGTAGCTCCAGTGCAAAACTAAAGACAAACTTTAGACACCAAACATGTCTTGGCTGATAGACTAAGGGATAAGCTGTGTAAGCTATTCCTTTCAAGTTCTGCACATATTACACATGCTGTGTAACAGTACTGATAGGTTGTTACACAAAACCCTCACTAATAACACCCTGAATACCCTCACTACAATAGCAGAGTCACGCACAAAAATGCAATTAAAACCCACCATTACCTAACATGCACAACTTATGAAGTCATTTGGAAAAAAAGGGCGACATCATTTTTGCCCACCTGCCTCTCAAGATAACCTCACATAAGCGAAGGGTCCTGAGGGCGGTGTCACTCGACAAAACAAAACCAAAAAAATCTCAAACAAGCAAACCAAACTTGTCTGAATGAACCACAGCATTTCTGCATGTTTAAAAGCTGAACAAATTCATCATATATCTAGCAGAGACCCTGATCAGTATCCAGCTTACTAGAAAACTGAACTACTAAAATACTGAAGAAAATTTTAGTAAAATATTGAACACTGATCATTATCCAATTTACTAAAATACTAAACAATGTGATGTTGAGCAAATCCTGCATTGTTATCCTACAGTTATGCCTTCACCAGAACAAGCCTGAGTTCATTAAAAATAAGCAACTGTCAACTTTAGAGGACCAGCCTCTTTTCCAAGATTAAAGTGGACCTCACTCACGGGGCAAAAGAGCAACATTTTGAACGATAGTGCATTATGTTAGAGAAGGGAAAACGGTTGTCATACTCTCCTTTGTCGTCATGGCACCAGTAATACCGGCTTAAAGTGTAAGCGGACGTATTAATAATATCTTTTTTCATGCTCTTGTGTTTCCAGGTTACGGGGCTTCAAAACCATGTGAAAATAAAAAACAGAAGAGGCAAAACGTGGCCCCAGGGAATTGAGTCATGTAACTAAAATTAGCACACTTTGAGAAGTTAATCTAATTGTTCTATATTGTTGCCAGTAATGATCTTTGGAGAAGGCAGTTGTCAGGTAAACGCATGAATAGTAAGAATGGGCAGAGGCAGGGGGAACGAGTGCACAAGGCCTAAGTGCACTTAGTACAGCCGATGAGTTCACCTCGTTCAGAGCGGCCCATCAAAAACAAGATGGTGAAGGGCAAAGCCTGGCTTACTGAGGAAGTGACAGGAAACAAGTAGAGCTTCCACCTGATGTTTATTGAAAAATAGCCTATATATGTGAAAGAAATGTGAAACAAACAGGTGCCAATTTACCGCAGTAACACAGCTCATAAAATGGTAAGCCTGTTATAACAGCTTTAAAATTCCAAAAGAAGCAGGTATGTCACACGGAAAAAAAAGGACACACAGTCCCCATTTGAGGAAATTTATATTCAAGTAATCACGCTAAACTGCATATATGCAGAAAAGGGCATTCAAATCTTACATTTTTAAAGTCACGGTTGGGACGTAATGTAAATGAGATATTTCACATTTTTTAACATTCATTTTAACATAATTTTTTTAAAAACATTAACTAAATTTCACATGAAAACAATGATAAACTTTGCAGCTTTCATTTCATAGTCTCATTATATCTCCTGCCAAAGATCACGGAGAAGGGAAACATTGCATTTCTGGAAAAAACAACCAATTCATAAGCATAAATAAAAGGATTTAACTTGCTATCATTTGAAAACAACACTTCAGAAAGGCAATTTTACTCAATACAACACAGCAGTGGTTTGAGCAAGTGGTTAAGCCATTTGTATCATGCCACTGCAAATGTATACAGTGAGGATAGTGAGATAAAAGCTTGCAGGCCTACAAATTTCTCACCTGGCAAGTCTGCTGAGCAGCCCAGGCTGCTCTCTTACTGTAGGTTTAGAGTCAGACATCTCAGGGGCTTCCTGCTCCACTGCTCCAAAGAGATTTTTTAAAGAATTACATTACGGGTAAATCAATAGCAGGGCAGTCAAGCTCACTCAAATTCAATTTTTTGATTCAAGTTTTCCTTCTTAATGAACTGGTAATGATTAGTTGGCAATCTGCACCATGACAATGCATATGCCCTATTCTCATACTAGTCTCTCTAACAGTAAGAAACAGAGCCAGAGAAGCCCATTTTAGTAGATAACTCAAAGATTTCACACAACAAGTGGAAATCATGAAGGTGAGGTAGCTAAAGTTCTCAGGGACAACATTATTTAACACTCAAATCGCCGTCAGTACAACTGGTTCAAGAATATGCAACTGGAAAGTTCATGTAAACACAACTAATTGTCCCCATGAACACCATGCCCACAGTGAAGTGAGGTGGGAGCGCCATGATATGAGGCTGCTTCTCCGCAAACGGCACTGGGGTATGACATACCATCGAAGGAAACACGAATTCAGTGATGTACTGGGACATGTTGGAGAATTTAATCTCATCAGCTTAGAAAGAAGAGAAAGTGCTTAAATGGCTTAGCCCTCCAACAGAGGGACCCATCTAACCCTGGAGAACCCCAGAAAGTTTGACAAGAGAAATGGGCCAAAATGCAATGCTGCAAAAATGGTTTTGTAATAAAGTACTAATGCTTAGGCCTGTCACAATTATTATATAATTGTCTAATTGCAATTATATAAGATGATCACAACTGTTTAAGGTGACTGCAGTTTTTATCCAAAGTAATTAGATTTCACAATCATATTATTCTGCAACAAGCAGAATGTAAACTGGGCGTGTTGGGTTGAGGAAAATAAACGTAAATACAAGTTCCCAAAAAAGTTGGGAAGGTGTGCAAAATATAAATAAAAACAGAATGCAATGATGAGCAAATCATTTAACACCTCCACTATATTCAAATTTACTAACATCATTATCTTTGGGCTAAATTTGACCCAAGCAATTTAAACCTCCAGAAAATCGTTATATACTCTGTATTTCATATATTTAATACACTTTTACACTTTTGAATGGCTGTGACCTTAAGGCCTTCAGCTAGCTCTGCATGGGCTCAGGAACACTTCCAGAAACCAGTGCCAGTGAAAACTGGTGTTCCTGCATCCACAGATGCAAAGAACAAACCACATATAAACAGGATCCAGAAATGCTGCCGCCTTCTCTGGGCCTCAGCTAATTTAAGATGGACTGAGGCAAGGTGGAAAAGTGCTCTGTGGTCTGATGAATCACCTGAAATTCTTTTTGAAAATCATGGACTCCACGTCCTCTGGGCTAGGAGAAGAAACATCTGGTGTACCTGCGCACAGTTCAAAAGCCAGCATCTGTGGCTGTACTGATGAACTGTTGAGCAGCTGAAAGCCTGTATTAAGCAAGAATGTAAAAACATTTTATTTTCAAAACTACAGCAATTGGTCTCCTCAGTTCCTAAAGTTCAGTCCTAAAGCTCAGAAAGTGTTGTTAATAGAAGAGGTGATGCAACACAGTGGTAAACTTGCCCTCGTCCCATTCTTTTTGGAATGTGTTGCTGGTATCAAATTCAAAATGGGCATATATTTTTCAAAAACCAACAAAAAATCTCAGTTTCAACATATATGTTGTCTTTGTACTATTTTCAATTAAATGTAATTTTTTAATTATTTGCACATAATTGTATTCTGTGTTTATTTACATTTTGCACAGCATCTCAACTGTTTTGTATGCAGGATTGTAAAAGAAAGCAGTAAATGCATTTATTGATACAATCATGGAATTTCTAAAGTGATGCTCTAACATCTTTACAGGTAATGTTTGTTAATTTTTTAGCTCAGTAGCTATTATTCTTATGGCATGCTGGCAGAATGAGTGTAGTTTAGCTTGATTTTACAAATGATTCTGTGTTACATGTGTTTAAGTAAATATATCCAGGAACAAAGATGGCAAATTATTACTACATCTACTTTTAACAGCTAAATACAATGATAAAAAAACAAATTAACTCCTTAATTGCAATTATTTACATTAGAATGAATTATCAGCAAAAATTTCTTGATGATTACAGCTCTACCAATGTTATTAGCTTGTGGGCTCTGAATTTTTTTTTTGGGAACATATCCTTGTGCTCAAGAATACATACTTTTTTAAACGTATTTATAGGTGAGAAAACGTGTGTAAATTTCAAACGGACATATGCACTGAAAGTATAAAGAGTCCTTTCCTCTCACTGCATACACTTTTTATGCTACACTGTGTTCTTATATTTTGTGTTACATATTTCTTATACTGTATATTTAAAATAATTTTTAAAGTGTTTTACTTTTCCTTGTACTTGCAGAGCATCTTTTTCTCATAAAGTAGGGCTGCCCAAAGTGGGACTTTCAGGCTAAAGATGTGAGGACATTTAATTTGGCTTATTGTTTGCCTAAACCCCCAACCACCCCAGCCAATGGGAGAACACATTTTTTCACATCTTATTAATTGCTGTTATTTTTCTTTCAGAAATCACTTTTAGTAACATAGTGCTGTAAAAACAGTGATTACTCATAACACCTTACATTTATTGTTAACTGCAATGCAGGTCTATCACATATATAGCTTTTACAAGCTAACAGAGTGTAACATGTCTTGGTACATGGACAAGAGAATATTTAGAGACCTAAAAATATGTCTCCTGAATGTAAAACTGATAACTCAATGTATTGTCAGAATAATCTGTCTCACTTTATTTGGACAGTCCCTTATAGATTATTTACAGATTGTTAACAAACTATTTGGTAAAACTAAATTGATTCTCAATGTTATGGTTAGGATTACAATTAGGTTTTTGGTGCAGGTTAAGATTAGCGTTGCGAATGGCAAGTTAAGGGCAAAGTAAGTATCTATATGGCAAAAAACATCTACACGTAGGCTTATCCAAATATAGTGTTACCTCATAATCTGTAGATTACTTGATTACTAATATAACTCATAGTGACAGCCATAGTTTATCCATGTATACATAGCAGAAATGACTAAAAACAATAAGGCAACAAAGTTAAAGTGATATTTGTGGTGAGTGCATGATTCATTCTCAATTGCTGGGTTCTTGGCACCTGGAACAGGCTGGGAAGGCACCTCTGAATCAGCATGTAACTGTGAGAGAAAGAGAGTGTGATTGTGTGTGACAGAGAGAGAAATAGAGAAAACAACAGAGATGATGGATGTATTGGCTCTTAAATCTATCACTGTTTAAATAAAACCAAAATGTGGCCGCTCTTTTATTTTTATCAGTTTCTATAATTAACTTAATGGAGCTAGTTATGCCACCTGAGTGGGCTAATGTGTCAGATTGTTTGCCCTACGGGGGCAATAAAGAATGTTTAAGCACCCAGACAGATAAGGTTTGTGTATGAATGATAGACAGAACACCTCATACACACCTCTTTGCCACAAACCATCCCTTCTCCACCATCAGCCAGGTAAGGGGGCTCTCTGGGAGAGAAGGAGGGAAACAGAGAAATCTATTTGTTCTCTTTGAGTTGACACATTCAATTCTTGTTCCCATTTCCAGCACATTTAACATGAAAACACAAAGTCTGTTTGAGGCATGTCTGCAAGCTCATCAGCCTAAAGCCACACAGATCACCTGAATAAGACTGTCTATTTTAGTGCTGGCAGGAAGGTGGATTGTGTAAACTGTTTTACTGATGTCTTCACCAGAACAAGCCTAAGGCTAAGCTTCCCTCAGTGCTTCTAGAGAAGACCACGTTTTCAGATCAGCACTCTTAGAAGCTTTCAAAAAACCGTTCTTTGGAGTGTTGCCATAGAAGAGCCACTTTTGTCTACCTAAAAAACCTTTCAATTTTCATTAAAGAAGCATTTTCATAAAAAAAGACTGCAAATTGGATTGTGAATAAGATTCACAAGGCTCATGTGATGTGCCTTTTTAAATAATATTTAAATGGTCTCTACATAATGTAAAGGGTATATACCATTGACTGATATAACTTCATAGAACCCTAAGTTTGTGCAAAAATCCATTCTGTGTAACATTTATTTAGAGATGTCTACACAATATGACAATTCATAGGAACGTCATTGTGCTAAATTACACCATCATGACCTTTTTTGAGCATATTGCGGATATCACCAGTACTTCTGGAACAACTGCATGCTTCATCAGAAAGAGAGCACAATTAGTCCTGATTAAATGGATTTTGTGCAATGAAGCATATGAAATGCTGGCCTAAAACACATTGTTTTTCATAGGCTTGAATGTGCCACTGCTCTTTTGCTAGGGCTTTCAAATCTGTTCACAAACAAAACTGAAATATCGTGGCAAGTATCATATGCTGCGAAAATGTCTTCAGATATTGGGTTGTTTTATTTTTGCCAAATCACCCACCCCTAATCTATATTAGCTAAAGATTTTCCCTAGAATTGCACATTTAAGCAAAGGCCCATTTAGCTTCCTTTATTTGAAGAGTGAAGGTGACGTGGGTTTTCCCTTGCCCCACCGCAAAATAGATATAAATGCAAATTAGCTGCATTTGTCAAAGCTGTCTTTGCTCATATGTGATGGGAGGTTTTCATAACAACAAAATGATTATGTTCAGTTTGCTGGCTGAGTGACGGTTTGATTGAGATGGCGCCCTGTGTTCAGCCTCCTCCACTGGACTATTTCATAACTACAGCCTCACATCTGATCACTGCAGCAAATGTGACAGATTAGACTAGTGACAAAGCAAATGCTCATACAAACATCACCTCGAGCTCTATCTGCCTACTGACTTCCCACACTGAAGTCTGTTTTCTTAACATCAAGTGATTAAAGTGAGTTATGTTTAGAGTTATGGTTACGCTTGAATGCATTTTCAGTATTATCGATGTATTTTCAGTAGAAATACTCTCTGAGGAATATTAACGGTGCTGAAATACTTCTGTCACTATGACATGCTATACAGACACGACAGAGATCCACAGTAAATCAGCATTACATCACAAAGAACTTGCTTCCAGATGCATAACGTTGGTATCGCTTTATTATCGAGTTATTTAACCAAACAGTTATTTAACCTTTCAGTGATCTTAAAATGAAATATCGAAATATTTTGATTTGTGTACCTGTAAATAGTCAAAATATGACAAACTAGATATTCCTAATGTTGTTATTATTGATATTGGTAAGCCTCTGTGCCACTAAAGCTGTTTCTAGTTGGCCATTAATTTAATTTTTTAAACTATTAAACTGCATATGACTACTCAGTGATTAATCTTAAATAAATATTCAAGCGTAATTCAGTCTAATCTCTACCTACTACATCTGTAAAATCATTATGACACCAGCAACAACTCATTAGTTTTTGATAGAGGTCTGTTTGGAGCCAATGAGTTTTAAATACACTGTTAGAAATAAAGGCTTTGTGCAGGTATATTTCTTATTCATCAAGGTACAAACAATGTAAATTTTCCTTCAAAGGTTTAACAGTGGTTTTAAGGTCCAAGTACACCTTGCATAGTTTTTTCCAGGGGAAAAGTATGTATTTGTACTTTTTCATAACCTAATGTTTTAAAACAGAACTGAGATGTGGTGTGTGGAGTCAATACAACTTAGACAATATTATTTCAATGGATTATTGTATAATTATGTTCCCTGATTAAAGGTACTGAGATGTAGCCTTGAGGGTACCACCCCAGTGACAGTTTCATACTTTTATTTCTCGGCAAAATGATTGTCTCTGATAACAAACAGTATGATGAAAATAAGGAAAAAAGGTTAAGTTACATCAAGATCAATAATTGAATAACAAGTGTGTTAGTATGCAACAATATGTATGTTATGCACTTATAAGAAAGGATTTCAGTGTCTGCCAAGTTAAAAGTGTTGTGCAATCACTTTGCCTCACTGCATTTAATACTAGTCATAGCAGCTCTATAGGCTTTTGAAATCTGAAAAACAGGAAAAGCTCAAAACGTGGGAGGAAAAAGAGAACAAGAGACCAATTAGTGGAGTTATGCATGTCCTCTTTGTCAAGTACAGTGTAAAAAGTAAAAAAATTACTCCATGGGGCAAGAAGCAATTAAACTAGCTTTATGTAGTTTTACTTACATTGAAAGAATCATTCATTCAAAGTATTTAATTAGATCGAATAAAACTAGCCAATTTACTTGTTACCACATGAAGTAATTTTTTGCACTTTTACAGTGTAAGTTACAGAGAAATATAGACAATGAACTGTCAATTTAACAGCTTTTTCAATAAGATAACCCTATAAAATGTAAATTCACATTTCTGTGTGGCCAAAGAAAGATGGATAAACTGTATGAGCCCTCTGAAAATATGCTAAGGAAAGTATGCTAAGGTGATGGAGAAAACAGTATGAGAGGAATGACAAAGACAGAGTCACATTCACATTTTCAAAACCTACTGGAAATATGCAGGACGGTGTGATTCTGCCATGTTGTGATAGTTGACCTGGCTCAGAGCACCCTCTTGTGCCTGTTCTGTTGTCCTGTACTTGGGTTCACTTAGTGGGATTGGAGGAAAATGTGGACTGTCCAGTATAGACTCTCTATCCTGTATAAATTAAAAATAGTCATTTAATACAAGTACAAATCATTTCTCACAGAATGTGCATCAGAAGAACAGAAAAACTCATACATTTCACTTCTGCTAAAACATTGCAAATGTTAGTTGTTACAGGAACACTGACCAATTTCACAACTGAGATTAAAGCTCAGATTTGTGAGCATTAATGTCAGTATTTTAAGAGATGACTGTCTTACCTAAGTATATTTCAGACTAGGGCTACAAAATTATGAATAGAGGCAGGCAATATGATGACACACTATTTCCAAAAGTATTCGCTCATCTACTTTCACACGCAAATGAACTTGAGTGACATCCCATTCTTAATCCACAGGTTTTAATATGATGTCGGCCCACCCTTTGCAGCTATAACAGCTTCAACTCTTCTGGGAAGGCTTTCCACAAGGTTAGGAGTGTGTTCATGGGAATTTTTGACCGTTCTTCAAGAAGCGCATTTGTGAGGTCAGAGGTTGGATGAGAAGGCCTGGCTCACAGTCTCCGCTCTAATTCATCCCAAAGGTGTTCTATCGGGTTGAGGTCAGGACTCTGTGCAGGCCTCTGTCTTCCACAATAAACTCGCTCATCCATGTCTTTATGGACCTTGATTTGTGCACTGCTGCGCAGTCATGTTGGCACAGGAATGGGCCGTCCCCGAACTGTTCCCACAAAGTTGGGAGCATGAAACTGTCCAAAATCTCTTGGTCTGCTGAAGCATTAAGAGTTGCTTTCACAGGAACTAAGGGGCCGAGTCCAACTCCTGAAAAACAACCCCACACAATAATCCCCCCTCCACCAAACTTTACACCTGGCACAATGCAGTAAGACAAGTACCGTTCTCCTGGCAACCGCCAAACCCAGACTCGTCCATCGGATTGCCAGATGGAGAAGTGTGATTCTTCATTCCAGAGAACATGTATCCACTGCTCTAGAGTCTACTGGAGGCGCTTTACACCACTGCATTTGACACTTTGCATTGCGTTTGGTGATATAAGCCTTGGATGCAGATGCTCAGCCATGGAACCCCATTCCATGAAGCTCTCTATGCTGTACATGAGCTAGTCTGAAGGCCACATGACGTTTGGAGGTCTGTAGTGCTTGACTCTGCAGAAAGTTGGCGATCTCTGTGTACTATGCGCCTCAGCATCTGCTGAGCCCACCCTGTCATTTTTGTGGCTGTCGTTCCCAATCGCTTCCACTTTGTTATAATACACTGACAATTGACTGTGGAATATTTAGTAGTGAGGAAGTTTCACGACTGGACTTGTTACACAGGTGCCGTCCTATCACAGTACCACGCTGGAATTCACTGAGCTCCTAAGAGCGACCCATTCTTTCATAAATGTTTGTAGAAGCAGTCTGCAGGCCTAGGTGCTTTGTTTTATACACCTGTGGCCATAGAAGTGATTGGAACACGTGAATTAAATGATTTGGATGGGCGAATTAATACTTTTGGAAATATAGTGTATTTGATCACTGCTGTGATAAATCATATCACAAAATCTGTTTTGAGCATTTTGTGGATATTGTCTGTACTTAAAGAACACCAACTGAGTGTTTCATTATAAAGACAGCATAATTAACCCTGTTTAAGTAGTGCAGCATAATATGTGAAAATTAAACGTTTTTTAAATTTAGTGCTGGTGCTTTGTTGTCTGGTCCAACATTTCAAACCTCAGAAAAACAACATGCAAATTAATTAAATGCCTAATAAATCATGTCTTCTGTTTTCGCTGCGTGCTGAATAATTTTGCTTGTCAGAATAACGCAGGCCAGTATTTTACCATGACTCACAAATGTACTTTAATATGTTACAAGGTGTCTTGCAGTTGCAATATGTAGCAATATCGTACTAGTATTTCAACCCTATTTCATAGTTGTTGCATTTGTAAATAATGTATAAATAAGTCTGCAAATGGATATTACAGGTCAGTGATGTAGAGTTGTCTCTATTTAGTTCTCTCTCTAAGATGCAAAACTGTCGTCATGCTGTGAAGTTAAACTCTATAAATCACGCAGAGGAAGAGTGAGTCATTGTGTATTATCTCTCACACAGTTAGTGTGGACTATACTGAGGTTGTGCAGATGATGCAACTGCTTGGGTGTAAGGGTTTGTTTACAAATGTGTAATTGGTTCCTGAGCTCTCAGGAAGACAAGTAGCTTAAAAGCTGAGAGGAGGTTGGACCAACAGTAAAGGTTCCTTATGTCTTTGGCGTAAGATGCACGCTAGGCGATGAAAGGTACTCACTGGAGGGATCCGTTCATTTGCGTGATTCGCTGGAAGACAAGAACAGATGCAAAACCTAATTAACACCCATCACTGCACTATTTAAACACATGCAAGCTACTGGGTGTTGCTCACCTGTGTGCTGAGGGACTGGCTCAGTTGTCTCCACATAAAGTGTGAGGAGGAAAGGGTAAGCCGAAAGCTTCATGTCTCCCTTCTTGAACCTCAACTCTGACACACGCTCCCACCTACTCTTATCTGTAATTGAAGCACTGCAGATAAGAGAGCAACAAAGTCTGAGCAATGTCTTCTAAAACTGGGCTGTGGTGGTCCCTACTTTTAAACTTTCCACTTTTTAGGAGCAGCCCTTTTAGTACCACAGCACTTAAACTGTGAAACACTCAATCCTTAATCCTTCGATTTGGCTCCTTCTTTCACACTTCCAAGTCATTCATTCTAATACTTTCACTCTTCTTCCCTCTAATTTTACCACTCCCCTCCATTATTGTTATACACAGTCTATGATAAAGTAAACTTACTTTTATTCCTCGGTTTCCTTGTTTCTCATCATTTTTCACCTCTTCTGCTTAGTATGTTACTATGTTATCTTTGAAATATTTTTGTACATTGATATTGACCTGCGTCTTTGAGAATAAGAAGGTGCTATGTGAATTAAACTTATTATTAATATTATCCCCAGTATAGGGATACAAGTATCCAGGTCAAATATCTTTAAAAAAAACATACAAGGGAAGATGTTGAAATGCTGGGTGGTAAATGGCTGAAGATTGTCCAGGTTCATAAGCACAGCTCGAACAGCATTCTGTAAGACAATGGAGAGTTTAATATACAGCTAGTACAGTACATTAACCTCAGTTTGTTTAATCTGTGTTACCTCCAGCTCGTCACTGACAAACTCACTATCCAACATCTCTTCTTCACAACTATGAAAAAACAAAAGGAAGTGAGCGTTAACTGAACTATTAACTTAGAATTGGACTAAAACGTAAACTTAATGCTGGTTTTATGGATAAAGTCCTAAGGCATTGTGTTGGACTATGAAGAATTTTCAGTAATAATAATAATTCACATGATGGTGTACACACTCTCCATCTGTATGGACCAAAGCCAGTAAAATATGTAAATATCTAGGACGTAGAACATACTGTCCCATGATGCAATAACTCTCTTACAGATATACTGTTATCTACATTTCCCAAATGCATCACTTTGATGATCAATATTAACAAAAGCTGCTAATCTTGCCTGATTTTGCTTCCACTCCTTATCTTAAATTTGTAAATCTGCTGGCCAACCTGAAAGAACCTGGTTTCAGGCACAGGGAATGAAAAGGCCTGAACTGGCATATTCCTCTTCAAGGCAATGACCTGCTGTGCAGAAAGAGACTGAAAATACTGACAGTGTACATTTTAGCTGGCCCAGTAGCCCAAACTGTCTCAGATATGAGCTCTAAATACACATTAAGGTACTTTTTCAGTCAGTCACAGTCCTGCCTTAGCCCACGGCTAACCAAGCAAAGTCCATCATACATCCGCGCTGACTGGAATGCAGCGGTCACTGTCCAGAGCTAACCGCGGTCACACTGAGACATTTGTGTCGTGTTTGAAAATTACATAAATAAAATAACATTTAAAGCTTAGCGATTAATATCTACCATTAAACGTGAAGTACCTCAATTTCAGACCTGAACTTTATTTAGTACTAACCAGGTAGAGCAGCTAACTTAGCAATCACCCCCTCAACTACTGGACATCCCGCCTCTCGCTTCTTTCCCCCACCTGATTGGTCTATCTTTCAACCAATCAGCTGCAGATCTGCTGCAGTCTCTATGGTGATGAGCACCAGAGTTCCACCCACATCATCACATGACTAAGGTAGGACTACACGTGACTGTCGGCGGGGAACTGAACTAGAGTTTTTAGTGTAACGTTATTTATTTAAACGCTACTGTTTAATTAAATGATACGAAAAGCATCGTTATACGGAGGACGTACTTGCAGGACGCACCCGCAATCGTATAAAAATCGTAAAAAAGTCATCCGATTTAGTTATCTGGACAGCCTGTAGGTTGAATTAGCATGTAGCTGTTGTGGAAATGGTATTACTGAAATAAGAAGCTATCCATGAGGTGATCTTTGTGTTTTAGAGCAGGAAAGACGCTACAGCACGCTGGGTAGAGGGGTAGTGGTACTCCAGGACCAGGACTGAGAAGATCTGCTCCAAAATAACTGAAGTAGTTAGCTAAACTACAGTAGCCATGTTTTAATTCAACCTGCAGAGCGTTCAATAATAACCGACGTTAACTCATGTACCATATCTGTCGTCCGTAGACTGTATGTACAGTCTGTGCTGTCATTTAATGATTAGCTGCATCGTCAGTTGTGATGGGACATCTAAAACGTCTGCCACAGTGGTGCTAACGTTAGTGGATCTCTAGCGCTCCTGTAGGCAGCACAGATGGAAAGAGTCGTCAGGACTATCAGGACTCGGATTGAGAAGCAATGTTCTGGAGCAGTTAATATATTAGAGGCTTTGTAGAAGCTGTTTTTTCAGTTCACAGTTTCTTCCTGAAAATAATGCAAATTTAACTCTTACGTGTAAAAACTGAATTTGTGACAGTTCGAGTTTCACTAGGCAGAAATCAGTTAAAGCATGTATTAATAAGAAGTTCAGCATGGCATGTGTGGAGTTTGCATGTTCTCCCCGTGTCTGCGTGGGTTTCCTCCGGGTTCTCCAGTTTCCTCCCACAGTCCAAAGACATGCAGTCAGGCCAAATGGACATGCTAAATTGCCCCTAGGTGTGAGTGTGTGAGTGACTGTCTGTGTCTGTCTGTCTGCCCTGCGATGGACTGGCGACCTGTCCAGGGTGTATCCTGCCTTCCGTCCGAAGACCGCTGGGATAGGCTCCAGCACACCACCACCCCCGCCGCGCCCCCCGACCCTGAGGGAGAAGCGGCTTAGGAAATGGATGGATGGATGGATGGATGTTAAAATTTGATTCATACTAGTAAAATTCGCTCTTTCTATTTGATGAATTGGGAAAAGCTATGAATTCTTATTGAGAACTGAAGTTGTACATGCTAAAAATCTAAATCCAGTTTTGTTTAGTTTATTGGTGAATTTCAGATAGTAAAACTGGATTAAAAGATAAAATGATAAAAGTTAAAGATGAAAACTTTATTCCATGGATTTCGTAACAGTCTTTTGCAGTGGAGTACTTTATATTTCTCAAAACTAAATTCTGTCATCATTCTGTTCTCAGGTGCCTCAATTCCCAATGACTGACCACAGTTCCTTTGTCCTACTCAATACCGGGGCTCATATGCCACTGTTAGGCTTGGGCACATACCGTCTGCGTGGTCCTGAGGACACCTACCAGGCTGTGGATGCTGCCTTAACAGCAGGTTACCGAGCCTTTGATACAGCAGCAGTCTACCGCAATGAAGCAGACCTTGGCCAGGCCCTTCACACCTTGTTGCCCAAACATGGGCTTTCACGAGCAGATGTGTTCATAACCAGCAAACTGAGTCCAAAAGACCAGGGTGCCAAAGCCAGAGATGGCTGTCTGAGGAGCCTGGAGCAGCTGGGGCTGGACTATATTGACCTGTATCTTATTCACTGGCCTGGTACTCAGGGTGTAGCTGTGGGGGATAAGCGAAACCCTAAGAACCGTTCTCAGAGCTGGGCAACCTTGGAGGACTTCCACATGGAGGGAAAGTTCAAGGCCATCGGAGTCTCAAATTACACTGTGAAGCACATGCAGGAGCTCCTGAAGGCCTGCAGAGTCGTCCCGGCTGTTCTACAGGTGGAGTTTCACCCGAGGTACGCTCAGAAGGAGCTTAGGGCTTTGTGTGAGGAGAGTGGGGTTTGTTTCCAAGCGTACTCCTCGCTGGGCACCGGGGTACTCCTCACTGACCCTGTTGTTCAGGAGGTAGCAGAAAGATGTGGCAGAACTCCAGCTCAGGTGCTTCTGAGGTGGGCTTTGCAGCAGAATGTGCCTGTGCTGCCAAAATCTGCCAAGCCTGACCGGGTGCAGGACAATGTCCGTTTGTTTGACTTTGAGCTCAGTGACAGCAACATGGCAAGGCTTTCTTCTCTGGACTGTGGGGAAAAGTTCTGCTGGGACCCCTCACTGGTGATTTAGAACATCTACTGGCTGCTCTTCAGTGCCAAAACCCTGGATGATACCTCTGACATGTGACTTTCAGATTGCTTTATCAAAAAATAGTTAATCATTTTTAATGTTTGAGAGATTAAAATGATCTGCCTTCTGAAGGGGAAATCAAAAGAATTTTGAAGAGGATAATTTTAATAATTTAAGATGTTTTTTCCTAATGCTTAAGTATAGTTTAAGATAATGGCACAGTGAGGTCAATACAGTAAAAGTTAATCTATAGAGTAAAGATAAACATGTAGAACTAGTTTCACAGACCCATATTAAGCCAAATTCTAGCCTAAAATAAATACCCAATAGTGAGTAACCATTAACACTGCAATTTACTTCAGAACAAGGCTGAACTCATGTCTGGGAAACTGGATTGATGTATTATGACATTTTTATCTTTGTGTGTAACATGTACAGATATGACTGGTAACCTTTGCTCTCACTGCAATGTTCATGATCTCAGTTGTCTTATGCCTCAATGTTTGTATGAAAGATCACATATGCCAATATGAATGTGGACCCCCGCCCCCGTTCAATATCTATAAACAAATTTCTGGGTGCTTGTTGGTGTGAAAGACTGGCCGAAAGAAAACAGGCACTTTCACTTCTTTAGATAAAGTTTTTTTAATTTTTAGAATGTAGTGGTAATAATAATAATAAAAGGCATTTGATATTTACATTTTCAAGTAATACCAGTGATGATAGTAAGGCTCTTTTTTCCACTTGTTTTTAGCAACATCACAGAAAGAGCCATTTTATAGCTCACAGATAGTGGAAAAGATTAAACGAGCACAAAAATGTACAAAGTCCTTTTTAGAACTCTGTAAACAACCTAGAAATAAAGTATAATGATAGTCAAAAAAAAAAAAAATCAATAAATCAAAAATGTTCATGCACAACACAATATACACAACAGGAATCTTCACACTGATGTTCATTTGTTAAAAATAATTCCATTAAAATGGACAATAAAAGGTAAATAGCGCTTGAATGGCTATGTCCACAATAATGTGTTTTGATTCTATTAGGCTATCTGAAACATTTCTTAATAATACTGCCATGAAAATGGCAGTGAATGACATTGTCTAATGCTTCTAACAGATCATTCGTACAAAGTGGTTTGCATAATTTTTCCACAGGAAGAGAGACCCTGGAAGGGTCATCGTCTGCATTCTCTCAGACACGGCATATGCTGGTCATAGGAAGACAACTTCTGAATGGTTTGATTGGTCAGGGGTTCTAATATCCATTTACTTAAGGCGAAGGTTTTAAACTAGCCAGTCAAGACAGAACATCAGTCCTTCACATCTGTCCACTGGCTCTCAGTCCATTTTCTCTTTTCCTGTATATACTACTTCTTCTTTCAGCTGCTCCCTTTAGGGGTCGCCACAGCGGATGAGCTGCCTCCATCTTGCCCGATAAACTACCTCCTCCTTTTACACCAATCTCTTTTCCTGTACATATACTACTACAAAAACAACACCATCCTTCAGTCCTGTAATCCATTGTTCGTTCACTCTGCCGGACGGGTGTCTGGAGCTGTTAGACTGCTGCTGGCCTCAGAGTCTGACTCTTTGTGGCTCCATAAGAAGGTGAACCAGCTGGGGGAAGCGTGCATCTGACGGGCTGCACCTGCACTCCTCACTCTCTTCATCTGATAAATGATTATTTTAAAGATGAGATGAATAGATCAGCCAAAAACTGCTTACTAACACATACTGCTAATGCAGCCATCAATGAATGTAAGGTAGCTTTAGTATAGTTTGCTTTCATTAACTAGCAACATTAGCTTTTTCAACTGAAATCATGTGCTTTAAGGATGAATGGATAAACAACCTGTGCATATGTCAAATTAAAAGCAAAGCAATTTGTGCAGAGTTGTACACTTCCATGTGAAACTAAACGATTTGGGGAAAATATATTGTGATTTTCTGACCAATATTGTGACTTATTTATACTGAGATTATTTATGCTTTGGCCAAGTCCATCAGCACATCCATTTTTTTCTGGACAGAGGCTTGTACGCTGAATGTAGTGCACCAGATTGCCTAGTAGTTGTGGCAGTGTTGAGGTGTACACCGCACATGGGTGTTTGGTTGCTTCTGATTCGTCTACAGGTAGTTGAAGAGATCTGTGTCAGATGGATTCAAACTTAAATTCCCTGCCTAAGAGAACATTGTTGATCATGTAGGCTGTGGATAAAATTGCAACTCTTTCAAATTTCATTTGATATAAAAACAATCGGCGTTACTATGTACCAAGAAAGGACACCAGTGCTCTGCCTTTATGATTCTTCAAAACTGGAAAATGTTTGATTCTCACAGCTGCCCGGCTCTATCACGACATTTCTGTGTTCTTGTGTTCTAGCTAGCAATTCTCACCCCTTTGTCCAGCAAGGTGTCGAACTCGTCACTCATCTTCCTCAGCTGTCTGCCATATTTCTTTGCTGCCCACAGAGCAGGGGGAGCCGAGCGACAGCGACGGCGGAAAGAGTCTCCATCTGCAGCTCCATCTCCATGTCTCACAGCCCCAGATTCCTGAAGGGCATCCTCATTCATAGAGTGATTCCTCTGCCTTGACTCTATTACAACCAAAAAAACACAATAATACAAGTTTTATATGTTGTTTAATTACGTCTCACTCATAACTCACTGTAACTTCAAGTGCAGATTGCAACCTTTTAATCACTACCACATTTATTTAGAGGAAAATTTGATAAAAGGTTCCCATTCCCATCTTATCATCAAAACAGACAAAAGTCAAAGGTAGTCTTTAACCTGCCAATACAGAATACAAGTAATTTGTTATGTAATAAATTACATAATTGCATCTGATTAAAATATGAATCAAATGTATAGCAATTTAAATAACTTGATTTTTCTAAAAGCTAATATGTTGCTTATGTTGATATTCTCCACTTGTAATTTTCTGAATATAAGGCAAAAAGTTTCCTAAGTCACTAAAGGTAGACAAATTGTTTGTTCAGTACCTATCCACAGGTGAGTCGTTATTTACAAAAATAGATCATTTGTTTTTCACTGGGGGCTGTACCGCTTTGTGTGGGTGCAGCCTGGATACAGAGTAGATGACGCCCTGCACACTTCCCATGAGCTCTAGCGTAGACACTGACTCACCTCTGAATCTCTCTGGAACAAGTGGGTGCTGCCCAGACTGTGACAGCTCAGCTCTCTTACTGGCTTCTGGCTGGTCTGCGTCTCCTAGATCTTCAGATGTGTCTGAGTCGTCCGATAATGTGAACATATGAGCCATTGTGAAACCTAGAAAAATAAATCAGTGTTTCAACACAAGTAACAGTAATCCTTAGTAATCCTGACCAAAACCTTTAATAGACTCTTTGCTTGACATATTCATCCTCCTCACCAATTTGTTACAAGCCTAGTTCAGTGCTAAATTAGCTAATGGCTGATCTACAGTCAGCAACAGATGTGAAATAAGTAATCTCCTCTTCACTGAAGGTGATGGGTATCATGAGTAAACAGGAAACGAAAAGCATATACAACGAGAACTGTGGAGATATATTGGAATGGAAATGAATTGAACAAGTATTTTATGCCATTTTAATGCACAATTCATCACATTTGAACATGCTGCCTTTTCCTAAAAAAATGATGGTTCTGCTATAACAGTGACATTATTTAACTGAACAGTTGTGAAAGCAGTCTTATGTGTACTGTTTATTGTCAGGCAGTATAAAGTGGTATAGTGCTCTCACATCAGTTGAGAATGATAAAGACTTTGTCTTTAAGTCAGTGCTACAGGGCAAGACAAACGTTTATTTAGGTTAAAATGAAAAAGTCACCTCTATCCTCACAACCAAGTTATTGAGCCAAATACTTCAGGAGTTCACAGATGCAGCGATGAGGCCATTTCATTCAGCTGCCATGGTTTGAAGAGTGATGAGCTGCAGAAATGATCTACAGCTCTCAGCCTTTCAGCTCTTTCTGCATACTAACTTAGTCTCGACTTAAAAGGAACCGTTTACAGATCCATGAAACAGACAGCAGTAGTAGCAATCAGAGGCCATCAGCTTTTAGATACGAACACCTCACAGCCATCCCAGTTAATGTCTGCTGGTTGCTGTTCGTTGTGGTGCGCAAACCTGAAGAGTCAAATCACTCAGTGAGTCTGAGTCGGTTTCACCCTGTAGCAGCTCATCGGCGTATATATTTTATTGATGACATTAACCACACTGACCTGTAAACACTCTACTGCTTATCAGACGTATGAAATATGAACCAGCTTCGCTAACCTAGCTATCTGGCGTTAGCAACTTCCGCTTAAACAACCGCCTAAATAGCTTAGTTTCAGTGAGAAAGCTAAAGTAATTATGATAATGATGCTGCAACGCAAGCAGACAGGAACAGTTAAACTTGAGCAGCTAAAGGCAGTAATCTAATGTTTCTATACAGAATCTGAGCCGACGACCGGTCTCGCTGGACGGAACCGCCCAGCAGCTAACTATAAACAAAGCTAGTTGAAAGTTACCTCGCAAGCTAACCAGCTAGCTCGCTTAGCCTCGCTACTTTAAGTTCTCGGTCTCGCTGACTCGAAGTTATCTTTATCCTGCACTGTACCGTCAGCTTGCACCGGTTTTAAGAGTGAGTGGACTATTCAGCCAAGTATCATGTCTCTCACCGACTTAGGACGACTGACAGTCCGGAGCCGAGTCGCAGATCCGCGTCCTTCGACACTAACGTTACACTTTGTGTGTCTTCGGGTTTCTGTGGCTTCTCACCAATCACGGCGTCTGAGCAGTCAAGACCTTTAAAGGAGAACTATGTGCTATGTGTCAGAATACGGCGTAATTAAACATTTAATATGATGTGAACGAAGGCATTCAGAGTGTGCTGTGAAATGTGCCCATCCAGAGAACCGTAACGAGTGAGAACTGTTCACAGTGGTGGTGAGAGGAACCAGACGTCCTAAACATTTATGACCGCCAGGACCTGCTACGTCACACTCATTACACGGAATGGAGTACATTTCCTGATTCCTGAGACATTTTTATGATGGTCTGAGATAAGATTTTGTCCTAAAACGCATTTTTAAATATTTCCATGACAGAGAGGCACATGCAGAGTGTTGTAAGATAAACCAGTCCTAAAGAAACCTATTTTACCATTAATAACATTACACATGAAAAACCAGAAAACACTAATGTGAACGTT